>NC_140738.1:2735000-2737500 GCF_050655825.1 Lonchura striata
AGGAGGAGGACGAGGAGGAGGAGGACGAGGAGGAGGAAGACGAGGAGGAGGACGAGGATGAGGAGGAGGAGGACGAGGAGGAGGAGGATTAGGAGGAGGACGAGGATGAGGAGGAGGAGGACGAGGAGGAGGAGGAGGAGGAGGAGGACGAGGACGAGGAGGAGGAGGAGGAGGAGGACGAGGAGGAGGAGGACGAGGACGAGGAGGAGGAGGACGAAGACGAGGAGGAGGAGGACGAGGATGAGGAGGAGGACGACGAGGACGAGGAGGACGAGGACGAGGAGGAGGAGGACGAGGACGAGGAGGAGGAGGAGGAGGAGGAGGAGGAGGACGAGGAGGACGAGGAGGACGAGGAGGAGAAAGACGACGAGGAGGACGAGGACGAGGAGGAGGAGGAGGACGACAAAGAGGAGGAGGAGGACGAGGAGGAGGAGGAGGAGGAGGAGGAGGAGGAGGAGGAGGAGGAGGAGGAGGAGGAGGAGGAGGACGAGGACGAGGAGGAGGAGGATTAGGAGGAGGACGAGGAGGAGGAGGAGGACGAAAACGAGGAGGAGGAGGACGAGGAGGAGGAGGACGAGGATGAGGAGGAGGACGACGAGGAGGAGGAAGATGAGGAGGAGGAGGACAAGGAGGAGGAGGAGGAGGAGGACGAGGAGGAGGAGGAGGAGGAGGAGGACGAGGAGGAGGAGGAGGAGGACGAAGACGAGGAGGAGGAGGACGAGGAGGAGGAGGACGAGGACGAGGAGGAGGAGGACGAGGAGGAGGAAGACGAGGAGGAGGAAGATGAGGAGGAGGAGGACAAGGAGGAGGAGGAGGACGAGGAGGAGGAGGAGGACGAGGAGGAGGAGGATGAGGACGAGGAGGAGGAGGACGAGGAGGAGGAAGATGAGGAGGAGGAGGACAAGGAGGAGGAGGAGGACGAGGAGGAGGAGGAGGACGAGGAGGAGGAGGAGGAGGACGAAGACGAAAAGGAGCAGGACGAGGAGGAGGAGGACGAGGAGGAGGAGGACGAGAACGTGGATGAGGACGAGGAGGACGAGGACGAGGAGCACGAGGATGAGGAGGAAGACGACGAGGAGGAGGAAAATGAGGACGAGGATGAGGAGGAGGACGAGGAGGAGGAGGATAAGGAGGAGGACGAGGAGGAGGACGAGGAGGAGGAAAACGAGGAGGAGGAGGAGGACGAGGAGGAGGAGGAGGAGGACGAGGAGGAGGAGGACGAGGACGAGGAGGAGGAGGACGAGGAGGAGGAGGAGGAGGATGAGGAGGAGGAGGAGGAGGACGAGGAGGAGGACGACGAGGAGGAGGAGGAGGAGGAGGAGGAGGACGAGGAGGAGGAGGAGGAGGAGGAGGACGAGGAGGAGAAGGACGACGAGGAGGACGAGGACGAGGAGGAGGAGGAGGACGACAAAGAGGAGGAGGAGTACGAGGAGGAGGAGGAGGAGGAGGAGGAGGAGGACGAGGAGGAGGAGGAGGAGGAGGAGGAGGAGGAGGAGGAGGAGGAGGAGGAGGAGGAGGTGGAGGACGATGACGAGGAGGAGAAGGACGACGAGGAGGTCGAGGACGAGGAGGAGGAGGAGGACGACAAAGAGGAGGAGGAGTACGAGGAGGAGGAGGAGGAGGAGGAGGAGGAGGAGGAGGAGGAGGAGGAGGAGGAGGAGGAGTAGGAGGAGGACGAGGAGGAGGAGGATTAGGAGGAGGACGAGGAGGAGGAGGAGGACGAAGACGAGGAGGAGGAGGACGAGGAGGAGGAGGACGAGGATGAGGAGGAGGATGACGAGGAGGAGGAAGATGAGGAGGAGGAGGACAAGGAGGAGGAGGAGGAGGAGGACGAGGAGGAGGAGGAGGAGGAGGAGGACGAGGAGGAGGAGGAGGAGGACGAAGACGAGGAGGAGGAGGACGAGGAGGAGGAGGAGGAGGACGAGGAGGAGGAGGAGGAGGAGGAGGACGAGGAGGAGGAGGAGGAGGACGAAGACGAGGAGGAGGAGGACGAGGACGAGGAGGAGGAGGACGAGGAGGAGGAAGACGAGGAGGAGGACGAGGACGAGGAGGAGGAGGAGGAGGAGGAGGATGAGGAGGAGGAGGAGGAGGAGGACGAGGACGAGGAAGAGGGGGAGGAGGACGAAGACGAGGAGGAGGAGGAGGAGGACAACGAGGAGGAGGAGGACGAGGAGGACGCGGACGAGGAGGAGGAGGACGAGGACGAGGAGGAGGAGGACGAGGAGGAGGAGGAGGATGACGAGGAGAAGGAGGAGGAGGAGGACGAGGAGGAGGAGGAGGAGGAGGACGAGGAAGAGGAGGAGGAGGACGAAGACGAGGAGGAGGAGGACGAGGAGGAGGAAGACAAGGAGGAGGAGGAGGAGGACGAGGAGGAGGAGGACGAGGAGGAGGACGAGGATGAGGAGGAGGAGGACGAGGAGGAGGAGGACGAGGACGAGGAGGAGGAGGACGAGGAGGAGGAGGAGGAGGAGGAGGAGGACGAGGAGGAGGAGAACGAGGA
>NC_140738.1:2745000-2897500 GCF_050655825.1 Lonchura striata
GGAGGATGAGGATGGGGAGGAGAAAGGGGAGGAGCAGGAGGAGGAAGAGGAGGAGGAGGACGACAAGGACTAGGGCAAGTATAAAGAAGATGGGGAGGAGGAGGAGAACAAGGAAGATGAGGAGGCAGAGAAGCATGAAGAGGAGGCATAGAAGGAGGAAGAGAGAGGACCAGGACATGGAGGATTATGAGGTTGAGGAGGAGGTGGACAACGAGGAGGAGGAGGAGGAGAAGAAGGATGAGGACGAGGACGAGGAGGAGAAGGATGAGGATGAGGAAAAGTATGAAGATGCAGAGGACAATGAGGACGAGGAAGAGGAGGAGGAGGAGAAATAAGATGAACAGGAGGAGGAGGTGGACAAGGAGGAGAATAAAGAGGAGGAGGACAAGGATGAGGAGGACCAGGAGGAGAAGGACGAGGAGGATGAGGATGAGCAGGATCGGGAGGATGAGGAGGAGGAACAGGAGGAAGATGAGGAGGAGGAGAAGGAGGAGAATGAGGATGAGGTGGACAATGAGGAGGATGAGGAGGATAAGGATGCGGAGGATAAGGAGGAGGAGGATGAGGAGGAGGACAAGGATGAGGAAAAGGACAAGGATGAGGAGGACAAGGAGGACAAGGAGGAGGAGGACGAGGAAGACGAGGAGGAGGAGGAGGAATAGGAGGATAAAGAGGATGAGAATGAGGATGTGTAGGGGGACATTGAGGAGGAGGAGGATAAGGATGAGCAGGACAAGGAGGTGGAGGAGGAGGGGGAGGACTAGGATGACAAGGAGGACAAGGAGGACGAGGATGAGGAGGAGGAGGAGGAGGAGTAGGAGGACGAGTTAATGGAGGATGAGGACGAGGAGGAGTGCGGGGGTTTGTAATTTTCCCTTCTTCCCCCCATTCACCCTGCCCCTTTCTTATGTGTTCCTTGTGTAAATAGTGACGGGAGACAAGTCCATTCTATAATGTCAACAAGTCTCAGTTTATTCCAAGCACACATGTACACTTATATCCGTTATAATGAAGCTCATGCATATTGCAAAACTTAGGCTCATCATTGGTGTATTAAAAACAGGTCAACCCCGCCTTTGGAGCTTTCTGAGCTTGCTTTGTTTTCCCTTACATTTATCTTTTTGCTGACCATTCTACTGTTGGGAACCAGCTTACCCAAGGACATAAGATATTATTGCTACATCTGCTATTGCTGCACTATGCAATTTTCAGCTACTGCTTCACTAGCTGCACGTAGTCATGTCCTTTCTCACGAAGCCATTCATCCACAAAACTCTCCACATGTCTAATCAGTCATGCTGTGACATTCAATAGCCCATTATCAGCAAATGTCTGTCCTGAGGGAGGATTGATTGTGGAAGAGATAAGGAAAAACTGCCCACTTAACACAGGACAACTACCATACAGATGGCAAATAGAACACATCTTGCTTTTCAGTCTGGGACAGGAGGACACAAACAAAATCAGCTGAGATGGCGGCACTCTGAAAAGCAAACCAGAACTGACAGAAAATGAATGGGACAGAAATCAGTAATTCTGATAGTTTTATTTATTATGAAAATAAATCACAACCACCCAGCCCCACACAATTCTGATCCCACAACCTCAAATTTGGATCTCACTTTGCCCGATCACCTTCCAACCCCATCTCATCCTGGAGGCTGAGGAATTGAGCAATTTTAGCATGGGACTGAGGTGGCAACCAGCCATTTTGAGGTAGGATTGAGTCACTTTGAGGTGACAGACAAATCCACTTTGGGTTTTGGAGTGCAAAGATATGGAGAATACTACCAGATATCCCCCAAGAACCCACAAATCCTCCAGAATATGTTCCCAAACAGTAAATTCCACCTCAAATACCTCTAAAATGGTGGGACTTCTGACATCTCTGGTCAATACTCTTTTTAGTAATTTTTCAGGTGTTTTTAAGTGATAAAGACAAATCAGAAGAAAATTAGGGCCAAACCAACACCAGAGACCCCTTGAGCATCCCCTGGACACTGGACAAAACCAACTCAGCAGAAATCAAAGTTAACCCTCCATAAAATGCCTTGAGGAAGATTTGCTCTTTCCACAAGTCATTTCTGATGGAAACACAAATAAATCCCAAACATGAATAGACAAACAACAGAAGCAATTCTGTGGCAATTCCAAATTTCATCAGTTCCAGCACAGCTCCAGCTACTTGAGCTGGGCTTCTTGTAGGATTTAAGTAGCCTTGTGTTCCTCACTTTGGGGTGAATGATCCTTGTCAGTCTTGCTGGTATCATTTGGTCCCTTTCCTCCAGTGATTTTAACAGAATTTTCAAAGAAGGAAAACAAAATATTTTCTTTACACTGGCCACCCACAAGAGCCATTTTCCTCGTAAGTTCTCCCAAAAGTCACTCAGAGGAAGCTGCATCCAAGCTTCCAAGAGATCCTCCAGAAAGAGCCACAAACTCCTCAGAGGAGAGAAACATGCTGTTGTCAAAGGCACCTGGGGTCAGACAACAGAGCCCTGAACTCACTGTGTAAAATAATGTTGCAATCTGGATAATAAAATTGTTAGAGAGATGCCTCTGCCCCAATTAAGGTGCTAACAAGACCAAATCCAAAGTGGATTTTATTGAACAGTAAATGTGAGGTAGAGAGAGATGCAAAGAAAGAGAAAAGGGGAGAGAGCAAGGGAGTGACAGGGACAGAGATCTCCCCTGGGGCAGGGCAAGTGTGACATTGTCCCCTGTGTGCGTGGCCTTCCCAGGGTGGGGGTTTTACACCTGAGCCAGTTTGGGTAAGGGGGGTGGTGTTCACCCCCCACCCCGAGCAGGGATTGCCTCACTGTTTCAGGTTACAATGTCAGAGGTAACCAAAAGTGTTTTCAGTCACCATCTCCAAAAACTGTTATCAACAGGTGGGGCAGTGTTCTTTATCTCTTCCATGGCTCAGCCCTGATAACGCCCTCCAGGGCCATCTTCTGTTAATGGGCCATTGAGTGTCACTGCAGCACTGATAAAATTACATCATCCCATTGTGGGATGCTCCACCCAGGGGGAGGAACCAAGCATTCCTGCCTGGATAAAATCTCACCTTTGCAACACCACGAATACCTTGCCTGCTGCATTCCCAGAGGACAAGAGCTCCATAACCACCACTGGACCTGCAGAGGAAGACCAGACCCTTCTACAGGATCACTGCTTTGACAGAATCACGTTCATCACTCCAGCTGGACTGCAGCCACCATTTCATCAGACTGCTACCACCACCCTGAGCAACGGGGTGTCAGGTTATATCCTGACTCTGTCAGATTAAGCCAGTGTTTCTGTATCATTGCCTTGATCTTAATTTTCTTATTCAATTGTCATTCTGGCTTAGACTCTCTCCCTGGTTTGCTTTGAAGCCAGTACAAAACTCACTGTGCTCATCCCTTGTTTTCCTCCCAAAACAGGATTTCCCGTACCCAAATATTCGCCAGATGGAGAAGAAGGTTGTGAGGAAGAGGAAGATGCCCTGGGACACCAAGGCAGGTGAGGAGGAAGTCAGTGCCCCTTTCCCCCTCTCTCCTGCTCCATCTCCCAGCCCAGCCTGGCCCCCGGCTGCAGGACAGCCCCGCTGCCGGTGCCCTCCTGCCGGGGATGCACTGGGGGGATCTCCTTGCCCTTCCCTCTGGCACTGAGGCAAATCCCATCTACTCCTTGTCCTTCCTCCCCCAGAGCAAGACCTGATCGTGGAGACCAGGAAGGACAAATCCCTGCAGCAGAACCTCATGGAAGAAGCTGTTTTGAGCAACTCCACATCGCAGGAATCCAACGGGGAGGAAAAGCCCTGGAGATCCCAGAGGAGGAAGGGCTGCAAGGCCAGCCCAGGATGCTCTGAGGAGGAAAGACCCACTCTGGGCCTGGAAGGTGGGCAGAGCTTCAGCCAGAGCTCTGAGCTGGTGGTCCCTGAGAAGCTTCATGATGGGGAGAAGCCCTACAAGTGTTTGGAGTGTGGGAAGAGCTTCAGGCAGAGCAACAATCTGAAACGACACCTGATGATCCACACCGGGGAATGGGCCTACGAGTGTGGGGAGTGTGGGAAGGGATTCAGCTGCAAATCCCATCTTGTCAGCCACTTACACATCCACACTGGGGAGAGGCCCTACATGTGCCCCACTTGTGGGAAGAGGTTTCAGAGCAGCTCAAATCTCCTCCTGCATGAGCGGATTCACACCGAGGAGAGGCGTTTCCTCTGCCCCGACTGTGGCAAGGGCTTCAAGCACAACTGCCACCTTGTCAGGCACTGGTGCATCCACACCAGGGAGAGGTCCTACGTGTGTCCCCAGTGTGGGAAGAGCTTCACCCAGAGCTCTCACTTGACCAAACACCAACGGAGCCAACGGTAAGGGAAGCCCTGAAAATTCCCCAGCTGCAGGAAGAGCTTTGTGCACTGCTCCAGTTTCATCCCCCATTGGAGGACCCTGTTGGGAAGAGCCCTGGTGATCCATGTTTCCTGTGATCCATGCTGGGAACACACCTGTCCCTTTCCTTGCCCCTGCCAATGACCTTATGTGGGATTGAAGGACATGAGGGTCTGGCCATGGCCCTGTCACTACATTCACTCCCACCTCAGGTCATTGCCAGGGGCAGGAAAGGGACTCTCTCTCTCCCTGAGGAGAAGGGTGTCCTTTCCATGCAGGAGGAAACACGTGGCCAGGAAGATACAATAGATGGTGATGTAGTTTTCCCTGTAACTGGTTTTTCTTATCCCTTCTGTTGTTAATATTTTTTCTGTTTCTGTTTGTTCCTTATCTTGTTGCTGTTCCCAGTAAATTGTTCTTATCCCAGCCTGAGATCTTTCCCTTTTTTCCTTCAATGGAAGGTGGGAGGGCAATGAGTGCCTGCGGGGTTTGAGTGGGAGCAGGAAATTGAGAAATGCCATTCCTGAACCCCGGCCTGTGGAAACCAAGCATCCCAGCTGGTGCCAGCCCTGGTGGCCATGGCAGCAGCCTTGGGAGCGGGTCCCTGGCTGGGGCTGAGGGAACCTCTTCACTCTGGTGCCCAGGGACAGGAGTGGAGGGAGCGGCTGCAGCTGAGTCGGGGCCGGCTGAGGTTGGATCTCAGGAAAAGGTTTTTGCCCAGAGGCTGCTGGGGCACTGCCCAGGCTCCCCAGGGAAGGGTCACAGCTCCAGGGCTCTCTGAGCTCCAGCAGCGTTTGGACAGCGCTGCCAGGCCCAGGCTGGCAGTGTTGGGGTGTCCTGTGCAGGGCCAGCAGTTGGACTCGAGGATCCTGATGGGTCCCTCCCAGCTCAGCCAATTCTGTGGTTCTGGATCCATGACCCTGGGGATGGGAGTGCCAATGGTTGCCATGGCAATGGGCTCCAGGCCTGAGCTGGTGTCCATGGCAACCACCCCTGGCATGGGGTCTCCATGGAGCTGCCCAGGGACTGACCATAGCAACAGGGGCTGGGGATGTTTGCCATGGAAATTGACCATAGCAACAGGGGCTGGGGATGGTTGCCATGGAAACTGACCATAGCAACAGGGGCTGGAGATGGTTGCTATGGAAACTGACCATAGCAACAGGGTTTCCTGGTGATGGTTGCCTTCTAAGGATGAGATTTGTCACAGGCCCTCAGAGGGGTTCCATGGGGACTTTCCAAGAGTCTCCAGTCTGTTCAAGAGCTGGAATGTCACACACAGAGACAGGGGCTCCATGGAGACCTCCCAAGGGTTTCTGGGGATGGCAAAGAGCCGTGTGGTCAGAGGCAGTCACAGCCATTCCATGGTGACATCCCAGGGCACCTTGGGCTGCAAAGGCACCGATCTGTCACAGGCACTCACGGGGGCTCCACAGTGACATCCCAGGAGTCCCCAGGCTGCCAAAGAGCCAGGATGTCACACACACTCCTGTCATGTGCAGAGTGGGAGCTTCAGGCTAAAGCTTTATTTCATTATTGGAGAAACTCCTGCTGAGTCATGAGATGGAGACACACAGCAGCCACCATGGGTTCTAAAAGCCCTGCAGAGCCCCCAGACTTCTAAAATTCCTTTTAAGAGAGGAGACTGGGAGTGACTGGATCCAATCCTGGCCCCAGAATTTGTCAAAGGTTTATGTATAAACGATTGGACAGGTAGAATTGAACAATCTGTCAATGCAATTTGTCCCACAGGATTAATGATGGAATACCAGATATATTTATATAAATACAATCTGATAATGACTAGACAGTAAGCTCTTAACCAGAGTTATTTACTCCACAGTCCAGAATCTATAACAATTATAGGATATTCTGCTCTAGGAAGCAATTTTGAAGTCAAGAGATCCTTGCTGGAGTGGTTTGAGCCCATTGCAGGCAGAGCCTCCTGCTCCGGCAGGAACTGCCTTTCCTGTGCCAGGAGCAGGGCAGGTCCCGCTGCAGGAACAGCCCCAGGCCAGCCCCAGCACAGGGAAGGCCTCGGGCACAAGGGCAGAGTGCCGTGCTGGGAGCTGTGCCAGGGACAGCCCGAGGCACCAAAGGCACCTTGGCAGCAGCAGCTGCTTGCAGGGCATGGCCAGAAGCCTCCTTTGCAACCCAGCCTGGTGGCCAGCGCTGCAGAGCTGCTGCCTCAGGGCTCATTTCTGGCTGGGCTCTGAAAAGACACTTCTGCTCCAGGAGCCTGACTGGGAAGCCATTGGCCCAGCACCTTGGGGACAAGATATTAATGACAAAACTCTTCATTCCAGCAGAGACAAGGCAGGGGCAGAGGAAAGGGGAGAGCCAGGCCCAGGGGACAGGGCTGCCATGGTGATGGCTGTGAGGTCACTGCCCTGCAGCAGCCTGGCTGCCCTCAGCAGACATTTTGGCCAGAACTGTTGTGAGGGCACCCAGCACATCCAAGAACCCACACAACAGGAATTCCATCCTTGGGGAGGGGATTTCACTGGGTCAGGTTGCACACACTCCCTGATTTTTGAGCATTCCTGGGATGGGAAATCCACTTCTCTGGAAAAACATTTGCCATTTTGTGCCACTCTCATCACTGTAAATATTTCCTCCTTCTAACAAATTTAAATCCACTCTCATTCAGTTTAGAGATATTTACCATTGTTCTGTCACTGCTAGACTTGGGAGAAAATAACTTTGATAACTATTTTTCCATTTTCACAGACCTTAGGGAGGACCCAAATATCTCCCAAGATGGGGTTTGAAGGCTTCATCACATAACGAACACGTAGAGGCTGCAGGCTCTGGGCTCAGTTGTGTGCAGACTGAGGACAGAACAGGAGTAGCCTGGGAAGGATTGAAGGGTGGTTCCACGGATGCTGGAGTTTTATTTCATTGCATAAAACAGCCGGAGAAAGAAATAATGGCACCAAAGGTGTAGAGTGCCCCTGCCCAATGAGGTGGGAATTTTACCCAGACACAGCATCCGGCGAGAGCGTGACTTAAAGAAGATTCCACCCCTCCACGCTGTGGGGTGTGCCCTTGAAATCCTGGGAAAAGACACTCTACCCTATCTGATCAAATGAGGAATGGCCCCAGAATGTTCTTATTTTTCTGTACCCTTATTGGCTTAAATTGTGCTGCAATGTCCCCACTGTAGTTTTTCCATTGATTGTCCTCCTCAATCCACCCCTTTGCAGTCTCCTGCTCCTCTTAATATTGGACCTTGATCCTAAACTCCACCCCTACCCTGTAATATAAAAGTCTTGACCCTACCACCTCGTTTCTTGTGTATGTCCCTGGGAAAATGAAGAATCCTCAGTTTTCTAAAGCAAGACCTGTCCTGTTGCCTTCCTTTCCCTGTTGGCCATTGGTGTCTGCCTGAGGTCTGAGACTCTGGGGCCTGGGGCAGTTGTTGTGCCTTTTGCTGCAGCAGAACACAACAGTGCTTTCCTCCCTATGGAAAAAAGAACCGTCCTTATCTATGCAGAAAATGCGGGAATTGGGCTTCCACCTCCCAAATTCCCTATATCCAAGGGTTGCTTTCAGACAAAAGCTACCAGGAAAGAGAGGTCTGGTTGCCCTTGGCCCCTGGTGGCCGCCTTTCATCTGCCCCTCTAACGCTGGTGTTCCATGCTTTCCTTCCTATGGAAAGAACCATCCTCCTCCAAGTGTCCATGTCTAAAATTGGGATTCCACCTATAAAATTCCCTATATCCAAGGGTTGCTCCCAGACAAAATCTGCCAGTACCATCAAGTTTGGCTCCCATTGGCCTCTGGTGGCTGCCCCTGCCACACTGGGGCTCGGTTCTTTCCTTCCCATGGAGATCACTGTGACACTGTGGGCACCTCATGGAACCAAGGGGATCATTGTGGCACCACTGGAGCCCATGGAACCAAGGGGCCATGGTGACACCACGGGGCTTCATGGACCCAGAGACCATTATGACTCTGTGGGGCCTGATGGAACCTTGGAGACCATTCTGACCCTTCAGGGCCCCGTGTCACCAAGGGGGCATTGTGACACCTCAGGGCTACCTGGAAGCAAGGGACCCCATGGAAGCGAGGGAACATGGACCAGGTCTGGCTGACTTGGCCTGCCAGGGGCCACCTGACAGGTCTGGCTGATGTTGGAATGCCAAGGGCTGCTTCTCATCAGCTCCTGGAGCAAAGGGGCTATGTGCTTTCCTTGCTATGGAAAAGAACTGTCTGTGTTCAGATGCCCATTGCCAAAACTGGTATTCTCCCTAAACAATTTCCTGTATGCAAGGGTATGTCTTAGGAAAAAAACAGCCAGCTCTAGCTGGCCTTGCACTGTGGCAGTCACCTTTCATCTGCCCCTGAAACACTGGGGCTCTGTTCCTTCATTCCTGTGGAAAAGAAATGGTCTTCTTGACCATGGTCCATGGCCAGAATTAGAATGTGGCCTCCTAAAGTCCGCATATCCAAGGATTGCTCCCAGACAAAAGTAGCCAGGAGAGACAGGATGCGTTAGCCCTCTCCTCTGGTAATTTTCACAGACCATGAGCTTAATATTTTTATTAGAAAACACCTTGGAGAGGGCCCAGAGATCTCCCAATGAGAGGTTTTGGGGGCTTGGGCACATGACCACTACATATGGACAAGTTACAGATGAGAAAGCCTGGCTGGGTCTCTCTCCCTTCTGGCCCCACAGAGGTGCCGAGGCCGGCCCAGCCCCGTCTCGGCCGTGGGGCCGGGCGGCTCCTGCCGTGGGGCCGGGCCCCTTCCCAGGGAGCCGCCAGGCGCCATCGGCTGCCGGGCAGGGCAGGGGAGGCCGCGGGGCCGAGGCCGGGCCGTGGCTGCGGGTGCTGACATCTGGCCCTGCCGAGCCCTGCCCCGCCGCCAGCCCGGGCCCGGCCAGGATCCGCCGGGCCCCAGGAGCAGCCCCGGGCCGGGCCGGCTCGGCCAAGGCTCTGCCGCCCTTGGGCTTCGCCCGCAGCCGGCGGGCAGGGCAGGAGAAGCCATCGGCCCCGGCCGTGCTGCTGCTGGGCTCTGGCCTGGCTGCTGAGATCCTGCCCTGCCCCAGCGCGGCCCAGCCTGACACAGCCCCAGCGCAGCCGCTGCAGAAACCTCCATGGCAAAACAGCTCCGGCCGCAAGCACCGAGCCCGGCCGGGCTCACGGAACCATCTGCAGCCCCGGGAGATATTGACTCTGACAGTGCTGCCATCCTCCCTCCCGTGAGAGAAAAGGACACCGGGCAGGCACACAGAGGAGCAACATGAACACACCGAGGGCAGGGAAGGGGAAGTTGAGTCTGAGGTGGGAGGGATGAGGAGATGCCTTGATCTTGGGGCTGAAATCCTCTGTTAAGCTGTGGAGAAGGATGTCATTGATACATCAGATTCTATTTTTCCCTATAACACATTGAAAACTATGGGGAGATGACTTGTTTCATTAATGGTCTCCATGCTAAATTAAGCAAATATTGCAATAGCTGTGATCTCATGAGATGTTTCAACAGAGAAAGAGAGCATAGTGATGAGACCCTGTGCCCCAGGGAGAGAAGACCTCTCTTCCCACAGATGAGGATGATTTCAGAAAGAGATTAAGAGAACTGTTGCTCTTAAAGAGCTCATCTTTAAACCAATACCTCATATGCTGATACGACCCATAAACACAGCCTTGGGAAAAGCTGTGAAAAAATGTGAGGGACTTCGAAATTGCAGATTTCTCCAGGCAGCTGCTCTTTGTGGAAATTGAGAGCCGCAAGAGCACTGTTTTCTTCTGGAGAAGTCTCCATAGCAAGAAAGAGAGACTCCACTCCCTAAGTGAACTAAAGAAAGACTATTCTAGAGGTGGTAAAGTGATTGAAAATTTTTTGGTTTGTCTTTTTATATAATCAGTATGTAAGAAAAGTTGTATGGAGAGGGGAGGTGTTCTGAAAGTTTTGTTCTGATCCTTATCACTCTTTCTTTTAGTTTTTTTAACAAACTTTTCCTTATACTGTTAAAGTTTGAGCCTACTATGCCTTTCTCCTAATCCTATCTCATAGCAGGAAATTAGTAAGTATATTCCAGTGAGTGCACTGGTAATTAGCCAACACTGAACCCACTACACGAATTAATGCATTGGCCAAGAAATCTCAAATTGGTGAACCAAAACCACTACAGAAACTTCCTGATGAACTGCCCCAGACAAGAGGGATATCAAAGCAGAGCCGTGGTTTGTCAGGACTTGCTTGATCTTAATGAGCCCCGTGGTGCCTTTGGAGCTGAGCCTTGGAACCTCAGGGCCTGAGAGGAGATTGCACAAACCTTTCCAGGAGTCCAAGTCAGAAGAAAACCCCAAAGTATCTCCAGCCATTAATGGGACCCACTGAGGTCCATCCCCAACACAGGCTCCTCATGGACTCCTTGGAGGAGAGAAATGGAGTCCAGGATTGCACAAAAACCTCTCAGAGACTCAAAACGGCACAAAAACCTCTCATTTTTGAAAGGACAATCCAAAATACCTTAAAAAAGTTGAGTATCTCAAAGCATTAATGAGCCCCACTGAGTGTCAGTACAAAGCTCTCAAGGGACTTGTTAAAGCAGATAATTGGGCCCATGATTGCCCAGACCTCTCACAGAGTCTATATGAAATGGGAAATATCAATTACCTGCAAAGAACTGAAGTTCTGGGAGCATGAAGGAGCCATTCCTGACCAGGGCTCCCTAGGGACTCCTTCCAGGAAATCCTTGAGGCCACTGGGATGTGGGCTATGGGGGGGATGCTGAGGGCAGGAGCAGGGGCTGACAGTGTCCAGCCTGGCTGGGGCTGTACCAGGAGGCCCCAGGGCCTCAGGTCAAGGTGTCTCCTCACAGCCCTTGGTGGCACAGACCCTGCTGTGCCCCAGGGCACCAAGACTTGGCTTCTCTTTGTCCCCACCTGGCATCAGTGCCTCCAGTTCTCTGCTCTGCCTGGGGCCTGGGGACACTTTCTCAGTCGTGTCCCTCAGTGGGACCTATTTGGAGCTGGATTCTAACTTGGAGTTCTGCAGAGGTTTCTGCAGCTCTCTCTCAGGGCTTGATGTTCAGGGCCTGAGCACAAAGCCCCAGAGGGTCATTAAAGTCCTTGTGCTGTGTCTGTGCTGCTGAGCTGGGCTGGGCTCCTGGCACAGAGGGTGATCCTGGTAACCAAGCAGAGCTTCAAAAGCACATTTCTCTTGCTGAGCAGCTCTTCTCCCAGCCCAGCAGGGCTGGGGCACTGCCTGCAGCCAGCCCGGGCACAGCACAGAGGCACAGAGAGCTTCAATCAGTCAGGGCTGGGAAGGGGCTGAGAAGTGCCTGGGGCAGAATCACTGCCAGCCCTTGGCACAGGAACCTCTGGCTGCAGGACAATGCAGCTGCAGCTCCTGGAGAGATCTCCTAAAGCTGGAACATGCCAATGCCCACAGATCCTGTGAGTGCATTCTCTGCTCATCTCCTGTGCAGAGCAGCCAGGAGTGCCCAGGGCTGTCCTGCAGAGCAGGGTCCTGCAGCCCAGGGCGCTGTGCTGGGCCAGGGACTCTGCTGCCTGCCAGGGACAGCTCTCAGCCGGCCCTGGAGCTGCTCCCAGCGCTGGCCAGGAGCTGTGGGGGGAAGGAGCCACCCTGAGCAGGGCAGGTGCTGCTGCTGAGAGGGGCTGGCTGGGGCAGGACTGCTCCAGCTCCAGACCAGCCTGGGCACAGCTCCGGAGGGCACTTCCCAAAGGTAAGCCTGGGATTGCTGTAAAGATCAGGAGCTTTCCAGATGGTGTTTTCAATTTCGTTGTTGGAGAAGGATGGGAAAGTTGGGGTGATGACAAAAACTGTTCTTCTTTTTATATATTTTTCATATATTCATAGCTCTGCAAATTACTATGATTTAGTTATAAAATTATAATCCTTACGTAAGTCTATTAAACTGTTAAGTGGCTCTTCTAAACTACTATTATGTACTTATATAACTGGAATCCTTAGCTGTGTCTACTATGTTTTCTTCCTATCTCTCGGATTTTACACCAATAAGCTGACTGTCTAAATACATTCCTGAAATACTGTATAGTCTAATTAGGAGGGAGTGCATCTACAAGAACAGCATTTGGTTTTTGACCAGAATATGAGCAGTCATAACAAAAAGTGGGGCAAAGAAGCCCTTTGACCTACTCCAATGGGTTGATCCAGGGGTGTGTAACTTGGGCAACTGAATCTCCTATTGGATGTTCCTGTTAAATATCCTAATTGATTAACCTTAATAATTGTTGAAATCAGTGGCTGGGTGTGCCCCATCCCAACTGGGACACCTGGAACCTTCCAATAAAAGTCTGTTTTTTTCTTTAATGTTGTAACACTCTTGCAAGTGCTTTTTTTCTCTTTTAATTGTAGATAACAGGGGGATGAGAGAAGCAGAACAGGAATTGTAGTCCCAGAATCACAGAATATTCTAAGTTGAAACGGACACACAGGATCATCAAAGTCATGTTTGAACATTTACAGAGACTCCAGAATGGTGACTTTGGCTGGTCAGTGTCTCTGCTGGGAGCCTCCCAAAGGGCCTTCAGCCACTCCTCAGCCCTGGGCAGCAGCAGCATCACCTCTGCAGGGCCCAGCAGGGCTCTCCTGAGCTGCCCTTGCCCAGCTGCACACAGAGCCTGCCCCAGCCAGGGCCCTGCACACAGGCAGGTTTCTGTAGGGCCGGGCCGAGGGCACACAGGGTGGGATGGGCTCTGTGAGCGCTGGCAGGGACAAGGCACCTCTCAGGAGGGGATGTCCAGGCCCGGGGAGATGCTCAGGGAAGCAGAGGGGGCTGAGCAGAGCAGTGCTGGGGGAACAAGCCCATCCAGCCCCTCAGCTTCCCTCAGCCACAGGGAATCCTTTGCCTCTCACGTCTCTCAGTGGCAAATTCTGAGTGCAGCAGGAATGCTGGGGAGTTCTGACCTCAGAAGGCCAGCAATGATGTGTGGGTAGGAAAACAATTCCTTAAACCAACTCCTGACATCTGTTTTGTTTCCCTTAGAAGTATGAGTGCAGATGGTATCAAGCCTCTCTGCAATAGGAATTACTCCCCTAATAAATCCTGAATATCCAGCCTTGCCCCTCTGCTAAATGGCCACAAACACAGGGCAGCAGGACAAGGATGGCTCCTCGAGAGCCACCACACACTGCCCTGGCTGCTTCTGGCACATTCAGCCAGCACAACTGGAGCTCAGGCAGGGACCTGGGTGAAGGTTTTCCCAGAGCAGGAACAAGGGTGGGTGAGTCCCAGTAGGACAGTCTGCAGGGAATGGCCCAGGATTGGCTCCAAGCAGCCTCTCCTGACTTGTCCCTGTTCTTTCTCCATGAACAGGTGCCCATGTGCAGCCACAGCAAATGTCCAACAGCAGCTCCAGCAGCCACTTCCTCCTGCTGGCACTGGCAGACACGCGGCAGCTGCAGCTCCTGCACTTCTGCCTCTTCCTGGGCATCTCCCTGGCTGCCCTCCTGGGCAACGGCCTCATCATCAGCGCCGTAGCCTGCGGCCACCACCTGCACACGCCCATGTTCTTCTTCCTGCTCAACCTGGCCCTCAGCGACCTGGGCTCCATCTGCACCACTGTCCCCAAAGCCATGCACAATTCCCTCTGGGGCACCAGGAACATCTCCTACACTGGATGTGCTGCACAAGTTTTTTTTTTCTTTTCTGTGCTGCAACAGAACATTTCCTGCTGACCATCATGTGCTACGACTGCTACGTGTCCATCTGCAAACCCCTGCACTACGGGACCCTTCTGGGCAGCAGAGCTTGTGCCCACATGGCAGCAGCTGCCTGGGCCAGTGCCTTTCTCAATGCTCTCATGCACACAGCCAATACATTTTCCATGACCCTGTGCCATGGCAATGCTCTGGGCCAGTTCTTCAGTGATATCCCACAGATCCTCAAGCTCTTCTGCTCCAATTCACACCTCAGGGAACTTGAGCTTCTTGTGGTTACTAGCAGTTTATCATTTTGTTGTTTTGTGTTCATTGTTTTCTCCTATGTACAGATCGTCAGGGCTGTGCTGAGGATCCCCTCTGAGCAGGGATGGCACAAAGCCTTTCCCACCTGCCTCCCTCACCTGGCTGTAGTCTCTCTCTTTGTCAGCACTGCAGAATTTGCTCAACTGAAGCCCGCATCGATGTCCTCCCCATCCCTGGATCTGGCCCTGTCAGTTCTGCGCGAAGAAATCCTGCTCAGCGTGGGCAACTGAGACCTTGAAGGACTTAGTGTCAGGTCAAGGCTTGCTTTCCCTCCCAAAGCCTTCCCTTGGCAGCCTTGGGCAGGGGATTCATCCTCCCTCCCTCCTCCTTCCCACAGACTTGCTCAGAACCACTCCATGGGCACTTTCCATTCTCTGTGTTTGTCCTCAAGTGCAGTGCCAACCTGGGTCAGTCCTGGCTCTGTCCTGAGCTCCCAGGAGCTCACAGGCTGAGATGGCAACGCTCAGCCACACCAGGATCCTGCCCCTGCCAGCAGCACCCCCACAAGGAGAAGCTGCAGCAGCAGCAGCAGCAGCAGCAGCAGCAGCAGCAGCAGAAGCAGCAGCAGCAGCAGCAGCAGCTCAGTCGCCTCTCAGCTGTTGGTGCCCCTGCACTGCAGCCCCTCCCGCTCGCACCAATGTTCCCTCGTGGCCTTGGAGACAGTCCTGAATCCATCCATGGGGTCACAGAGCCATGGAATCCCAGAGTTCCAGGTTCCTGGAATCCTAGAGTCATTGAATCCTGAGAAACACACACAGAGGAGGAGGAGGAGGAGGAGAGGGAGGAGGAGGAGGATGACAAGGACGAGGACGAGGAGGAGGAGGAGGAGGAGGAAGAGGACGAGGAAGAGGAGAAAGAGGAGGAGGAGGAGGAGGAGGACGAGGAGGAGGACGAGGACAAGGAGGACGAGGAGGACGAGGAGGATGAGGAGGAGGAGGAGGAGGAGGAGGAGGACAAGGAGGACGACAAGGAAGAGGACGAGGAGGAGGAGAAGAAGGTTGAGGATGAGGAAAAGGATGAAGATGCAGAGGACAAAGAGGATGAGGAGGAGGAGGAGCAAGACGAGGAGGAGGAGGAGGAGGAGGAGGAGGAGGAGGAGGAGGACGAGGAGGACAAGGAGGACGAGGAGGAATAGGAGGATAAAGAGGATGAGAATGAGGATGTGGAGGAGGAAAATGAAGAGGAGGAGGAGGAGGTGGAGGACAAGAAAGAGGAGGACGAGGAGGACGAGGAAGACGAGGAGGAGGAGGAGGAGGAGGACGAGGACGAGGACGAGGAGGAGGACGAGGATGAGGAGGAGGACAAGGAGGAGGAGGACGAGGAGGACGAGGACGACAAGGAGGAGGAGGACGAGGAAAACGAGGAGGAGGAGGATGAATAGGAGGATAAAGAGGATGAGAATGAGGATGTGGAGGAGGATAATGAGGAGGACGAGGAGGATGAGGAGGACGACGACAAGGACGAGGAGGAAGAGGAGGAGGAGGACGAGGAATAGGACAAGGAGGAAGAGGAGGACGAGGAGGACAAGGAGGAGGAGGAGGACGAGGAGGAGGAGGAGGAGGAGGAGGAAGAAGAGGACGAGGACGACGAAGAGGAGGACAAGGAGGAGGAGGAGGAGGAAGAGGAGGAGGAGGAGGAGGGAGGACGAGGACGAGGAGGATGAGGAGGACAAGGAGGACGAGGAGGAGGAGGAAGAGGAAGAGGAGGAGAAGAGGAGGAGGAGGACGAGGAGGAGGAGGAGGAGGAGGAGGAAGAAGAGGACGAGGACGACGAAGAGGAGGACAAGGAGGAGGACGAGGACGAGGACGAGGATGAGGACGAGGACGAGGACGAGGACAAGGAGGAGGACGAGGAGGATGAGGAGGACAAGGAGGACGAGGAGGAGGACGAGGATGAGGACGTCCTCCTTGTCCTCTGCATCTTCATCCTTTTACTCATCCTCATCCTTCTTCTCCTCCTCCTCCTCCTCCTCGACCTCTTCGTCCTCCTTGTCCTCTGTATCTTCATCCTTTTCCTCATCCTCATCCTTCTCCTCCTCGTCCTTGTCCTCATCCTTCTTCTCCTCCTCCTCCTCCTCGTTGTCCTCCTCCTCCTCATCCTCATCGTCCTCCTTGTCCTTGTCCTCTCTCTTCCTCCTCCTATTCCTCCTCTTCATGCTTCTCTGCCTCCTCCTCTTCCTTGTCCTCCTCCTCATCTTCCTTGTGCTTGCCCTAGTCCTTTTCATCCTCCTCCTCCTCCTCTTCGTCCTCCTGCTCCTCCTCTTTCTCCTCCCCCTCCTCATCCTCCTTGTCATTGTCCTCCTCCTCCTCCTCTTCCTCATCCTCATTCTCCTCTTCCTCCTCGTTCTCCTCCTCCTCCTCATAAATTTCCTTGTCCTTTTTCTCTCTCTTACTCTTCCTATTCCTCCTCCTCATCTTCCACCTCCTCTTTGTCGTCGTCGTTGTCGTCGTCCTCGTCCTCCTGTTCCTCATCCTCCTCCTCATCCTCCTCTTCCTCATCCTCCTCGTCCTCCTCGTCTTCGTCCTCCTCGTCCTCATCCTCCTTCTACTCATCCTCCTCCTCCTCGTCCTCCACCTACTCGTCCTCCTCATCCTCCTCCTCCTCCTCCTCGTCCTCCTCATCCTCCTCATCCTCGTCCTCCTCCTCCTCGTCCTCCTCCTCCTCCTCCTTGTCCTCCTCCTCTTCCTCCTCCTCTTCCTCGTCCTCCTCCTCCTCCTCCTTATCCTCCTCCTCCTCATCCTCATCATCCTCCTTGTCCTTGTCCTCTCTCTTCCTCCTCCTATTCCTCCTCTTCATGCTTCTCTGCCTCCTCCTCTTCCTTGTCCTCCTCCTCCTCCTCATCTTCCTTGTGCTTGCCCCATTCCTTGTCATCCTCCTCATACTCCTCTTCCTCCTTCTGCTCCTCCTCTTTCTCCTCCCTCTCCTCCATCCTCCTTGTCATTTTCCTCCTGCTCCTCCTCATCATCCTCATCCTCCTCTTCCTCCTCGTTCTCCTCCTTCTCATCATCATCCTCCTTGTCCTTGTTCTCTCTCTTCCTCCTCCTATTCCTCCTCTTCATCTTCCACCTCCTCTTCGTCGTCGTCATTGTCGTCCTCCTCCTCGTCCTCCTCCACCTCCTCCTCGTCCTCCTCGTCCTTGTCCTCCTTGTCCTCCTCCTCATCCTCCTCCTCCTTATCCTCCGAATCCTTATCCTCCTCATCCTCCTCATTGTCCTCCTCATCCTCATTCTCCTATTTCTCCTCCTCCTCATCTTCCTCCTCTTCCTCCTTCTCGTCTTCCCCATCCTGCACATCCCCATCCTCCTTGTCCTTCTCCTCCTGGTCCTCCTCATCCTTCTGTTCCTCATCCTTCTCCTCCTCGTCCTCATCCTCATCCTTCTTCTCCTCCTCCTCCTCCTCGTTGTCCTCCTCCTCCTCATCCTCATCATCCTCATCATCCTCCTTGTCCTCTCTCTTCCTCCTCCTATTCCTCCTCTTCATGCTTCTCTGCCTCCTCCTCTTCCTTGTCCTCCTCCTCCTCCTCATCTTCCTTGTGCTTGCCCTAGTCCTTGTCGTCTTCCTCCTCCTCCTCTTCCTCCTCCTGCTCCTCCTCATTCTCCTCCCCCTCCTCATCCTCCTTGTCATTGTCCTCCTCCTCCTCCTCTTCCTCATCCTCATTCTCCTCTTCCTTCTCGTTCTCCTCCTCCTCCTCATCATCCTCCTTGTCCTCGTTCTCTCTCTTCCTCCTCCTATTCCTCCTCCTCATTTTCCACATCCTCTTCCTCACCGTAGTCGTCGTCGTCCTCGTCCTCATCCTCGTCCTCCTACTCGTCCTCCTCCTTCTCCTCCTCCTCGTCCTCCTCGTCCTCCTTGTCCTCTTCATCGTCCTCCTCCTCCTCCTCTTCCTCCTCCTCCTCATCCTCCTCATCCTCCTCCTTGTCCTCTTCGTCCTCCTCGTCCTCCTCTTCCTCATCCTCCTCGTCCTCCTCGTCCTCATCCTCCTCCTCCTCCGCCTCCTCCTCCTCCTCTGTGTGTGGTTCTCAAGATTCAAGGACTCTAGGATTCCAGGAACCTGGAACTCTGGGATTCCATGGCTCTGTGACCCCGTGGATGGATTCAGGACTGTCTCCAAGGCCACGAGGGAAGGTTGGTGCCAGCGGGAGGGGCTGCAGTGCAGGGGCACCAACAGCTGAGAGGCGACTGCAGCTGCTGCTGCTGCTGCTGCTGCTGCTGCTGCTGCTGCTGCTGCTGCTGCTGCTTGTGGGGGTGCTGCTGGCAGGGGCAGGACCCTGGTGTGTTTGAGCGTAGCCATCTCAGGCTGCGAGCTCCTGGGAGCTCAGGACAGGGCCAGGACTGACCCAGGTTGGCACTGCGCTTGAGGACAGACACAGAGAATGGAAAGTGCCCACAGAGTGTTTCCGAGCAGGTCTGTGGGAAGGAGGAGGGAGGGAGGATGTATCCCCTGCTCAAGGCTGCCAAGGGAAGGCTTTGGGAGGGAAAGCAAGCCTTGACCTGACACTAAGTCCTTCAAGGTCTCAGTTGCCCACGCTGAGCAGGATTTCTTCGCGCAGAACTGACAGGGCCAGATCCAGGGATGGGGAGGACATCGATGCGGGCTTCAGTTGAGCAAATTCTGCAGTGCTGACAAAGAGAGAGACTACAGCCAGGTGAGGGAGGCAGGTGGGAAAGGCTTTGTGCCATCCCTGCTCAGAGGGGATCCTCAGCACAGCCCTGACGATCTGTACATAGGAGAAAACAATGAACACAAAACAACAAAATGATAAACTGCTAGTAACCACAAGAAGCCCAAGTTCCCTGAGGTGGGAATTGGAGCAGGAGAGCTTGAGGATCTGTGGGATATCACCGAAGAACTGGCCCAGAGCATTGCCATGGCACAGGGTCATGGAAAATGTATTGGCTGTGTGCATGAGAGCATTGAGAAAGGCACTGGCCCAGGCAGCTGCTGCCATGTGGGCACAAGCTCTGCTGCCCAGGAGGGTCCCGTAGTGCAGGGGTTTGCAGATGGACACGTAGCGGTCGTAGCACATGATGGTCAGCAGGAAATGTTCTGTTGCAGCACAGAAAAGGAAAAAAAAAACTGAGCAGCACATCCTGTGTAGGAGATGGTGCTGGTGTCCCAGAGGGAATTGTGCATGGCTTTGGGGACAGTGGTGCAGATGGAGCCCAGGTCGCTGAGGGCCAGGTTGAGCAGGAAGAAGAACATGGGCGTGTGCAGGTGGTGGCCGCAGGCTACGGCGCTGATGATGAGGCCGTTGCCCAGGAGGGCAGCCAGGGAGATGCCCAGGAAGAGGCAGAAGTGCAGGAGCTGCAGCTGCCGCGTGTCTGCCAGTGCCAGCAGGAGGAAGTGGCTGATGGAGCTGCTGTTGGACATTTGTGGTGCCTTGGCATGTGGATCTGTAATAAAAGTAATCATGGAATAGTTGCGTTTGGAGAGGACTTTAAATATCCCAGCACAGCTTGGGGGCACTTCCCCTCACTGCCTTCCCAGGGCTCTTCTGCCTGGAGCTGTCCCTGCCAGCAGCTGCTTCCCTGTGCCCAGGGCTGAGCCCTGCCAGAGCTGACAGAGCCCAGCCCAGCTCTGGGGGCTCAGCTCTGCCCTGCAGACCCCTCCCAACCCTGGCACAGCCCAAGGGCAGCTCTGGGTCTGCAGGCTCTGATGGCAACATCAGAGCAACCCTGAGGAGGCTGGAAAAGCGACACTGATGCTGCCTCTAAGGGACCCTGTCCTGATTTCTGTTCACTGCCTGCTTTATTCAGATCTGAGAAAACAACTTTTCTTTTTCTCATTATGAACTGAGAGATGCATATCTATGGGGAATTCCCCATCCAGGCAACAAAGATCAGTACATAAAAAAGCAGAAATTTCGCATTTATGCAGTTCCTGCTATGCTGTGATCACTGTATAATCTATTTGGAAAATTTCTGGAGTTAAATGCCATGCTGGGAGCAGTCCTGAACAGTGCAGCATCCTGACCACACAACAAGGACACTTCCAAACCCAACCAGCTATCTCCTTCCACCCACATCTCATCCCCCAGTGCTGGGAGCAGCTCCAGGGCCGGCTGAGAGCTGTCCCTGGCAGGCAGCAGAGTCCCTGGCCCAGCACAGCGCCCTGGGCTGCAGGACCCTGCTCTGCAGGACAGCCCTGGGCACCCCTGGCTGCTCTGCACAGGAGATGAGCAGAGAATGCACGCACAGGGTCTGTGGGCATCGGGATGTTCCAGCTTTAGGAGATCTCTCCAGGAGCTGCAGCTGCATTGTCCTGCAGCCAGAGGTTCCTGTGCCAAGGGCTGGCAGTGATTCTGCCCCAGGCACTTCTCAGCCCCTTCCCAGCCCTGACTGATTGAAGCTCTCTGTGCCTCTGTGCTGTGCCCGGGCTGGCTGCAGGCAGTGTCCCAGCCCTGCTGGGCTGGGAGAAGAGCTGCTCAGCAAGAGAAATGTGCTTTTGAAGCTCTGCTTGGTTACCAGGATCACCCTCTGTGCCAGGAGCCCGGCCCAGCTCAGCAGCACAGACACAGCACAAGGACTTTAATGACCCTCTGGGGCTTTGTGCTTAGCCCTGAACATCAGGCCCTGGGAGGGAGCTGCAGAAACCTCTCCAGAACTCCAAGTCAGAATCCAACTCCAAAGTTTCTGGGACTTTTAATGGGTCCCACTGAGGGACACGACTGAGAAAGTGTCCCCAGGCCCCAGGCAGAGCAGAGAACTGGAGGCACTGATGCCAGGTGGGGACAAAGATGAGCCAAGTCTTGGTGCCCTGGGGCACAGCAGGGTCTGTGCCACCAAGGGCTGTGAGGAGACACCTTGTCCTGAGGCCCTGGGGCCTCCTGGCACAGCCCCAGCCAGGCTGGGCACTGTCAGCCCCTGGTCCTGCCCTCAGCATCCCCCCCTAGCCCACATCCCAGTGGTCTCAAGGATCTGCTGGAAGGAGTCCCTGAGGAGCCTTGGTCAGGAATGGCCCTGGGGGCTCCTTCATGCTCCCAGGGACTGCAGGTTTTTCAAAGGACTTTGGCTTTTCCTTTTGCCTTGGAGTCTCTGAGAGCTTTGTGCAATCCTGGCCTCCAATTATCTGCTGTAATTAGTCCCTGGAGAGGCTTTGTCAGGAACAACACTCATTAATGCTTCAAGGTACTTCAGTTCTTTGAAGGTACTTGGTGTTTCCCTTTTGATACAGACTCTGGGAGGTTTGTGCAATCATGGCCCCAATAATCTGCTTTAAGGAGTCCCTTGAGAGCTTGGCACTGACACTCAGAGGAGCTCTTTA
Source organism: Lonchura striata (assembly GCF_050655825.1). Lineage (NCBI taxonomy): Eukaryota > Metazoa > Chordata > Aves > Passeriformes > Estrildidae > Lonchura > Lonchura striata. The sequence continues at coordinate 2,766,604 of NC_140738.1, forward strand.
ATGCTTTGAGATACTTAACTTTTGTAAGCTACTTTGGAATTTTCATTTCCAGACTGAGAAGTTTTTGTGCCATCCTGGCCTCCAGTTCTCTCCTCCAAGGAGTCCATGAGGAGCCTGTGTTGGGGATGGACCTAAGTAAGTCCCATTAGTACCTCGTGACACTTTGGGTTTTTCCTCTTGATTTTAACTTCTGGAAGGTTTTTTGCAATCTCCTCTCAGGCCCTGAGGTTCCAAGGCTCAGCTCCAAGTGCACCACGGGGCTCATTAGGATCAAGCAAGTCCTGACAAACCATGCTTCTGCCTTGATTTGCCACTGTTGTAATGTAGTTCATCATGAACATTCCTTTACTGGTTTTGCTTCACCAATTTGAGATTTCTTGGCTAATGCATCGACTAGTGTAGTGGGTTCAGTGTTGGCTAATTATCAGTGCACACACTAGAATATACTTACTCAATTCCTGCTGTGAGGTAGGATTAGGAGAAAGGCAAAGGTCAAACTTTTAGAGTAAAAAGAAAAGTTTACTAACAGTAAATAAAAGAAGGAGCATTAAGGACCAGAACAAAACTTTCAGAACACTTCCTCTCTCCTGACAACCTGAAAATGTAAAGAGGAAAAAACAAATATTTTCAGTCAGTTTACCATCTCTAGAATTGTCTTTCTTCTGTTCACTTAGAGAGAGAAGTTCCTCTTGTTTATGTTATGGAGGCATCTCCACAAGAAAACAGTTATCACATGGCTTTTAGCTTCCACAAATAGCAGCTGCTCAGAAAAATCTGCAATTGTGAAGTCCCTCCAATTTTCTCACAGGCTTTCTCACAGCTGTGTTTATGGGCCATGTCAGTTTATGGGGTATTAGTTTAAAGAAGAGCTGTCAAAAGCAAAGGTTCTCTCCTTCTATTTCTGAAATCATCTTCATCTCTGGGAACAGAGATCTTCCTCTCTCCCTGAGGGCACAGTGTCTCATCACTGTGCTCTCTTTCTCTGTTCAAACTTCTCGTGGGATCACAGCTACTGCAACATTTGCTTACTTTAGCATGGCAGCCTTTGCTGAGCAAGTCATCTCCCCATAGTTTTCAATGCCTTATAGCCAAAAAGAGAGTCTGATGTATCAATGACATCCTTCTCCACAGCTTTAGCAGAGGATTTCAGCCCCAAGATCAAGGCATCAACTCATCCCTCCCATCTGGGACTCAACTTCCTCTTCCCTGCCCTCGGTGTGTCCATGTTGCTCCTCTGTGTGCCTGCCCTGTGTCCTTTTCTCTCACAGGAGGGAGGATGGCAGCACTGGCAGAGTCAATATCTCCCGGGGCTGCAGATGGTTCCGTGAGCCCGGCTGAGCTTGGTGGCTAATTCTTGTTTTGGCCATGGTCCCTGGACATGAAGACCAATTCTTTTCCACATGAATGAAGAAACAGAGTGCCACTGTTTTAGGGGTGGATGAGAGTTGACCACCAGAGGCAAAGGCCATCCAGAGCTGCCTGATTGTGTTCTAAGAGATACCCTTACAAATAGGAAATTTTTTAGGGAGGGTACCAATTTTGGCAATGGACATCTGAAATAGCAGACGGTTATTTCCATACAGAGAAGAGCACTGAGCCCCAGTGCTCCAGGAGCTGATGAGGGGCAGGCCTTGACATTCCAAGATCAGCTAGACCGGTCAGGTAGCCCCTGGGAGGCCAAGCCAGCCAGACCTGGTCCATGTTCTCCTATCCCATGGGGCCCCACAGTGTCCCAATGGTCCCTTGCTTCCAGGAGGCCCTGAGATGTCACAATGCCCCCTTGGTGACACCAGGCCCAGAAGGGTCAGAATGGTCTCCATGGTTCCATCAGGCCCCACAGAGTCATAATGGTCTCTGGGTCCATGAAGCCCCGCGGTGTCACCATGGCCCCTTGGTTCCATGGGCTCCAGTGGTGCCACAATGATCCCCTTGGTTCCATGAGGTGCCCACAGTGTCACAGTGATCTCCATGGGAAGGAAAGAACCGAGCCCCAGTGTGGCAGGGGCAGCCACTAGAGGCCAAGGCCAGCCAGACTTGATGGTACTGGCAAATTTTGTCTGGGAACAACCCTTGAATATAGGGATATTTAGAGGTGGCATCCTAGTTTCAGACATGGACACCCGGAGGAGAAGGTCTGTTCTTTGCATGGTAAGAAAGGCACGGAACACCGGTGTTTGTGGGGCAGATGAAAGGTGGCCACTAGAGGCCTAAGGCAGCCAGACCTCTCTGTCCTGGTAGCTTTTTTCTGAAAGCAACCCTTGGATAGAGGGAATTTTGGAGGTTGAATTCCATTTTTGGTCATTTCTTCATACATAAGGACAGTTAATTTCCATAGGAAGGAAAGCAGCAAGCCCCAGTGTTTTGAGGCAGGTGAGAGGCAGCCCCCAAGGGTCCAAAAGCAGCTAGAATTGTCTTTCCTGGCATTTCACTTGGGAGCAATCCTTGGCGGTATGTAGTTTTGGAGGTGGAATCCCAGTTTTGGCCATGGGCGCCTGGTCAAGATGGATGGGTTTTTTCCTATGGGTAAGAGAAGCGTGAACTCCAAGTGTTCTGGAAGAAGACGAGAGGTTGCCTTAGGCCAAGCCAGCCAGATCTGGCTCTCCTGGCCCCTTTTGTTTAGGGGCTATCCTTGGACATATGGCATTTTGGAGGTGGAATCTCAATTTTAGCCATTTTATTAGGAAGGAAAGCACAGAGCCCCCGTGTTTCTGAAGCAAATAAGTGCCAACTCTCAGGAAGACAAGGCCAGCCAAACTTGTCAGTCCTGGCACCTTTTTTCTGGGAGTTATCCTTAGATATAGGGAATTCTGGTGTCAAATACCCAATTTTGGCCATGTGCGCCTAGTTGAGGTGAATGTTTTTTCCCATAAGAAAGAAAACTACATGGTCCCAGTGTTTCATAGGCAGATGAGAATTGGCCCCTGGGTGGTCCAGGCAGCCAGACCTGTTCCATGTTCCATTGGTTCTGTGGGACCCCACAGTGTCACAATGGTCTCCTTGGTTCCATGACAACCTGGAGTGTCACAATGTTCCCCTTGCTTCTGCAGTGTCACAATGGCCCCATGCTTCCATGAGCCCTTGCAATGTCACAATGGCTTCATGGTTCCACAGAGCCCTGATGTGTCACAATGGCCCCTCGGCTCCGTGTGCCCTCGCTGTGACACTGTGGGCTGCACAAGGTCACCATGGACCCTTGGTACGTTGGGCTCTCTGAGTTCCACAATGGTCTTCTTGATTCCATGATGGAGCATGGTGTCACCATGGCTCCTTGGTTCCATGAATTTCTGCAGTGTCACCGTGCTGTCCTTGGACCTGGACTGTCACAACTGACCCTTAGTTCCATGAGGTTCTGCAGTGTCACCGTGGTCGCTGTCAGAGGCTGGATGAGATCCATGTCCCGAGACACCTTGGGATGCTCGGAATGCCCGTGTGGGGCCGGGGCCGGGTCAGGCCTTGGTTTGTGGTGGGACAGAGCCCCGCGGGCCTGGCAGAGCTGTCAATCACACAGCAGGGGCAGTGCTGATTGGCTGAGCTGTCAACCAATCACACACCAGCAGCTGGTGCCTACCCTGACTCTGATTGGGCAATCACCTGGCAGTCCCACCCCAGGGGCGGGCCCATGGAGGCCCAGGGGGTTAAAAGCCGGAGCACGAGGCCAGCCCATGGTCTGGATCCTGCCTTCTCCTGGGGTTCCTCTGTTGGCAACACTGGAACCTGAGAAGTTTGTGCCTCTGTGCGTCTTTCTATAGATCTTCTGTCTTTCTGATGTTCTCTATTTCTCCTCTTTCTAATCCTAATTACTTGGAACTATTTTGGGTAATTTAGCGTATTAAGGATTAAAGGTTTTTAGGTTAAATCGACTAAGTTATGATAAGAGTTTTATGTTGAAGTGGATGTTGTATTAAACCCTTTGCCGAAGTCCCTTGATTGTCTATATTTTGCCAGAAAAAATTTGTGTTATTTTGGCCTCTTAGCTCTGTTGGTTGGAGCATGGTGCTGGTATCACTGGGGCTGTGGGTTCAATCCCTGTGTGGGCAATTCACTTAAGACCTGGACTTGATGATCCTTGTGGGTCCCTTCCTACCAAGAATATTCTTTGCATCTGGCTATTGTGAGAATATCTGGTTGGTGTTTCTCCTGTGCACCAAACTCAAGTAAAAGAATCTTTGGTGACCCCCAGCATTTCAGTGTTCTGGGGTGTTCCAGCCCTGTAGACTCACAATGGCCTCTTGTTTCCATGAGGCCCCACAGTGTCACCCTGGCCCCTTTGATCCATGGGCCCCAACAGTGTCACAATGATCCCCTTGGTTCCACAACTTCCCACAGTGTCACACTGGCCCCTTGGTTCCATGAGGATCTGCAGGGTCACACAGGTTTGTGACATTTGTCCTTGCTGCCCCTCACATCCCCCTGCCCCACAAACAGCCCTGAGCCACCCGTGAGGGACAGGCCCTGCTGTGCCAGGCTGGGCTCAGGGCTTGGCCTTTCTGCTTCCCCCAGCCAGCCCAGGCCTTGCTCAGCATTGCAGTTCTCTGCTCTGAGCCTTGGGCTCCCTGCAATCCTGGTCTCAAGGATCTGCTCTCACCAGTCCCTGGTAGCCTTTGGCAGTCCCTGCCCTCAGTGGGGCCGAGTGATGCTCCAAGGGACTTGGAGTTTTGCTTCTGACTCCTTGAGCAGCTTCTTCAGCCTTCTCTCAGTGCCTCATGATCCTGGACAGGGGCCCAAATCAACTGTGGGGATCATAGAAATACAGAAAGCCCTTGGAGGCTCTTTTTCTTCCTTCAATCGTCTTCAGTGCTCCAGGCCTTGTGCAGCTGATTGGAGTCAGTCTGCAGTTCTGTTAAGGAGGAAGATTTCAAAGTACACATCATGATTTTTTTTTTCTTCAATCAAGTGAGTATTTTTTTATTTCCCAGTTTGGAGAAGAGCGGATAGAAGCATTCCCCAGGTGATCCTGACACTGAACTTCTCCAGAGGAGGTCTGGGCATGTACCAGAATGAGCCCCCTGAGGGCTGACTCTGTTTGGACAAGCTGCTCCTCATCCCCAGCCTCACCATGTCTGACATTGCCCACCTGGCACTGACATCCCTGTGCCCTGCAGCAGAACCTTGTCCCTGAGCTCTGCAGCTCCATGTCCCAGCCCATTTGCACCGTGTCCCACCTGCTCTCCTCAGGGCTCTGCCTGCACACAGGCCCAGGAGAAGTTTTCCTGTTGGGAAAGAAAGAATGGAAATCCTAAGCAGGTTTCCTAAACAACAAACCCCACTCAGGAACCACCTGCTCAGTACAGGCTGCCTGGAGTGGTGTCACCTTTCTACAAGGAAGAGTGTGACCAGAAATGATCTCTGAAAGCAGAATTCTCTGAGTCTCCCAGCTGTATTCTCTGTCCCTGTCCTTTCTCTGGATCCATACTGCAGGTGGAAGCTGCTGGTGCCAGCCTCACCTTTAACTGCCCTCTGGAATGCAAACAGATGTTCCCAGCTGTGTTAAGCAGGATTTTCTCTATGTTTCTATAAATCTTTTGTGTCCCCCATGGAACGAAGGGGCCATTTTGGAACTGAGGGAGTCACCTGGAAGCAAAGAGTGAATGGTGACCCTGGGGTCCCATGGAACCAAGGGGCCATGGTGACACAGCATGGCCACGTGGATCCAGTGGTCCATTGTGACACTGTGGATCCAAGGAGACCATGGAGACACCTCCAGAACCTCATGGAACCAAGGAGTCCATGGTGACCCAGCGGGGCTGCATGGAGCCAGTGGTCCATGGGGACACTGCCCATGCAAGGAGGCCATTTGGACACTGTGGAAGCTCATGGGGTGAGGTGGCCATTGTGACACTGAAGAACTTCATGACACCAAATATCCATGGGGACACAGCAGGACATCATGGAACCCAGAAACCACTGTTGGCAGTTTGGAAACTCATGGAACCAGGGGCTGTTGTGGCACTGAAGAACCAGCACAGCTGCTGCACCTTGTCCCCTGCCCTGCACAGCTCCTTGGGAGGCACGGCAGGAGCAGCACACTGGGAGCCTCGGGAATGCCCCTCTGGGATCCATGGCACACACTCCCAGGGGCTGGAATTCCAGTTCCCAGCCAGGAAAAGATGTTCCTGCCCTTGAAGGCAAAGCTCTTAAGGAAGAGTCAAAAGCCAAGTGGAGCAAGATCTTAGAGTGCCATTTTACTGCCAGCCTTCATAATTTCACCTCTGGTTGTCGTACTCCATGGATTGGGACTTAAATCAGGGCAGGGTCTTTGGTGGGAGCTGCCTGGGTCAAAGGGGACACTGAGAGAGTAACAGAGCAGGCAAAGGAAGGCAGGAGAGAAAGGAGGTGTTTTGGTTTGGAAAGACAGGTGTCTTCTATGGAAAGCAGGAGCCTCCCCTGAAATGAAATAATGTAGAATTTTTCAGAATTGTCATAAATTTGAAATTAAAGGGGGCTCACAGATAAAAATATGGGAGCAGGAATAACTGTTTTTTATTAGGGAATAAAATAGAACTATAAAATTAACAATGCAGTAAACTGAATTAACACTGACAGTGACAAAATATAACCTTTTTGGACAGGGTATTGGCCACAATCCAATTGGAATTGTGTCTGCAGTCCTGCAGGAGTGTCAGGTGTGGTTCTGTTGGAGAAGTGATCCTATAAGAAAGGGTGTCTTCCTCTGAAGAGGAAGAGGCAGCTGTTCCTCTGGGAAAATCCAGCCCAGAAAAAGCTGTGTTGGTGGGCCAGAATCTCAAGACTAGATGCAGGTAGGAATGCTTGGCTCCTCCCTCTGGGCGGGGCATCTCACAATGGGATGTTATAGTTCTTATCAGTCATGCAGTGACATTCAATAGCCCATTATCAGCAGATGTCTCCCCTGAGGGAGGATTGATTGTGGAAGAGATAAGGAAAAACTGCCCACTTAACACAGGACAACTGCCATACAGATGGCAAAAAGAACACATCTTGCTTTTCAGTCTGGGACAGGAGGCCACAAAATCAGCTGAGAAGGTGGCACTCTGAAAAGCAAACCAGAACTGACAGAAACTGAATGGGACAGAAATCAGTAATTCTGAAAGTTTTATTTATTATAAAAATAAATCACACCCACCCAGCCCCACACAATCCTGACCCCACAACCTCAAATTTGGATCTCACTTCTCCTGATCACCTTCCAACCCCATCTCATCCTGGAGGCTGTGGAATTGAGCAATTTTAGCATGGGACTGAGGTGGGAACCAGCCATTTTGAGGTGGGATTGAGTCACTTTGAGGTGACAGACCAATCCACCTTGGCTTTTGGAGTGCAAAGATATGGAGAATACTCCCAGATATCCCCCAAGAAGCCACAAATCCTCCAGAATATGTTCCCAAACAGTAAATTCCACCTCAAATACCTCTTAAATGGTGGAACTTCTGACATCTCTGGTCCATACTCTTTTTAGTCATTTTTCAGGTGTTTTTAAGTGATAAAGACAAATCAGAAGTAAATTAGGGCCAAACGAAAACCAGAGACCCCTTGAGCATCCCCTGGACACTGGACAAAACAAACTCAGCAGAAATCAAATTTAACCCTCCATAAAATGCCTTGAGGAAGATTTGCTCTTCCCACAAGTCATTTCTGATGGAAACACAAATCATAACATTAATCGACCAACAACAGAATAAATTCTCTGGCAATTCCAAATTTCATCAGTTTCAGCACAGCTCCAGCTCAGATGCTGGCAGGTTCCAAAAAAAAACCCAAAAAAAACCCATGGAAATTTGGCCCAATACAGATTATTAAAAGGAAGGGAAAGGTCTGTGTAGCTGTCACAAAGGTGACAGGGACCAAGGAAATAATGCTTCTCTCCCCAAAGCCCGTGAATTCAGGAGTTATTTGGGAATTTAGCTACTTGAGCTGGGCTTCTTGTAGGATTTAAGTAGCCTTGTGTTCCTCACTTTGGGGTGAATGATCCTTGTCAATCTGGCTGGTATCATTTGGTCCCTTTCCTCCAGTGATTTTAACAGACTTTTCAAAGAAGGAAAACAAAATATTTTCTTTACACTGGCCACCCACAAGAGCAATTTTTTTCATAAGTTCTCCCAAAAGTCACTCAGAGGAAGCTGCATCCAAGTTTCCAAGAGTTCCTCCTGAAAGAGCCAGAAGGTCCTCAGAGGAGAGAACCAGGCTGTTGTCAAAAGCACTTGGGGTCAGACAACAGTGCCCTGAACTCACTGTGCAAAATAATGTTGCAATTCTGGATAATAAAATTGTTAAGGAGATGTCTCTGCCCCAATTAAGGTGCTCACAAGACCAAATCCAAAGTGGATTTTATTGACCAGTAAATGTGAGGTAGAGACAGATGGAAAGAAAGAGACGAGAGAGCAAAGGAGTGACAGAGACAGAAATCTCCCCTGAAGCGGGGCAAGTGTGACATTGTCCCCTGTGTGCGTGGCCTTCCCAGGGTAGGGGTTTTACACCGGAGCCAGTTTGGGTAAGGGGGGTGGTGTTCACTCCCCACCCCGAGCAGGGATTGCCTCACTGTTTCAGGTTACAATGTCAGATGTAACCAAAAGTGTTTTCAGTCCCCATCTCCATAAACTGTTATCAACAGGTGGGGCAGTGTTCTTTATCTCTTCCATGGCTCAGCCCTGATAACGCCCTCCAGGGGCCATCTTCTGTTAATGGGCCATTGAGTGTCACTGCAGCACTGATAAAATTACATCATCCCATTGTGGGATGCTCCGCCCAGGGGGAGGAACCAAGCATTCCTGCCTGGATATAATCTCACCATTTGCAACACCACAACCACCTTGCCTACTGCATTCCCAGAGGACAAGAGCTCCATAACCACCACTGGACCTGCAGAGGAAGACCAGACCCTTCTACAGGATCACTGCTTTGACAGAATCACGTTCATCACTCCAGCTGGACTGCAGCCACCATTTCATCAGACTGCTACCACCATCCTGAGCAATGGGGTGTCAGGTTATATCCTGACTCTGTGAGTTTAAAGCAGGGTTTCTGTATCATTGCCTTGATCTTAATTTTCTTACTAATTGTCATTCTGGCTTAGACTCTCTCCCTGGTTTGCCTTCAAACCAGTACAAAACTCACTGTGCTCATCCCTTGTTTTCCTCCCAAAACAGGATTTCCCATACCCAAATATTCACCAGATGGAGAAGAAGGTTGCAAGGAAAAGGAAGATGCCCTGGGACACTGAGGCAGGTGAGGAGGAAGTCAGTGCCCCTTTCCCCTTCTCTCCTGCTCCATCTCCCAGCCCAGCACGGCCCCCAGCTGCAGGACAGCCCCGCTGCCGGTGCCCTCCTGCCGGGGATGCACTGGGGGGATCTCCTTGCCCTTTCCTGTGGCATGGAGGCAAATCCCATCCTCTCTCTATCCTTCCTCCCCCAGACAAGGAGCTGAGGATGGAGAGCAGGAAGGAGAAATCCCCACGGCAGAACCTCATGGAAGAGGCCATTTTGAGCAACTCCACAGTGCAGCAACCCAACGGGGAGGAAAATCCCTGGAGATCTCACAGGAGGAGGTACTGCAAACCCAGCCCTGGGTGCTCTGAGGAGGAAAGGTCCGCTCTGGGCCAGGAAGGTGGGCAGAGCTTCAGCCAGAGCTCAGAGCTGGTGGTCCCTGAGAAGCTTCCTGATGGGGAGAAGCCCTACAAGTGTTTGGAGTGTGGGAAGAGCTTCAGGCAGAGCAACAATCTGAAACGACACCTGATGATCCACACCGGGGAATGGGCCTACGAGTGTGGGGAGTGTGGGAAGGGCTCAGCTGCAACTCCCACCTTGTCAGGCACTTACACATCCACACTGGGGTGAGGCCCTACAAGTGTGGGGAGTGTGGGAAGGGCTTCAGACGAAGCTCCGACCTCATGATCCACCAACGCATCCACACTGGGGAGAGTCCCTACGAGTGTCCTGAGTGTCAGAAGAGGTTTCACAATAGCTGCAATCTCCTTGTACATCAGCGGATTCACAAGGATGAGAGGCCCTTCCGCTGCCCTGACTGCAGGAAGGGCTTCAAACACAACTCCACCCTCGTCACACACCAGCGCATCCACACTGGGGAGAGGCCCTACAGGTGCCCCACTTGTGGGAAGAGGTTTCAGAGCAGCTCCCATCTCCTCCGGCATGAGCGGATTCACACCGAGGAGAGGCGTTTCCTCTGCCCCGACTGTGGCAAGGGCTTCAAGCACAACTGCCACCTTGTCAGGCACTGGCGCATCCACACCAGGGAGAGGCCCTACTTGTGTCCCCAGTGTGGGAAGAGCTTCACCCAGAGCTCTCATTTGACCAAACACCAACGGAGCCACCGTTAAGGGAAGCCCTGAAAATTCCCCAGCTGCAGGAAGAGCTTTGTGCACTGATCCAGTTTCATCCACCATTGGAGGACCCTGTTGGGAAGAGCCCTGGTGATCCATGTTTCCTGTGATCCATGCTGGGAACACACCTGTCCCTTTCCTTGCCCCTGCCAATGACCTTATGTGGGATTGAAGGACATGAGGGTCTGGCCATGGCCCTGTCACTACATTCACTCCCACCTCAGGTCATTACCGGGGCAGAAAAGGGACTCTCTCTCTGTCTTTACCTGAGGAGAAGGGTGTCCTTTCCATGCAGGAGGAAACACGTGGCCAGGAAGATACAATTGATGGTGATGTAGTTTTCCCTGTAACTGGTTTTTCTTATCCCTTCTGTTGTTAATATTTTTTCTGTTTCTGTTTGTTCCTTATCTTGTTGCTGTTCCCAGTAAATTGTTCTTATCCCAGCCTGAGATCTTTCCCTTTTTTCCTTCAATGGAAGGTGGGAGGGCAATGAGTGCCTGCGGGGTTTGAGTGGGAGCAGGAAATTGAGAAATGCCATTCCTGAACCCCGGCCTGTGGAAACCAAGCATCCCAGCTGATGCCAGCCCTGGTGGCCATGGCAGCAGCCTTGGGAGCGGGTCCCTGGCTGGGGCTGAGGGAACCTCTTCACTCTGGTGCCCAGGGACAGGAGTGGAGGGAGCGGCTGCAGCTGAGTTGAGGCAGGCTTAGGTTGGATCTCAGGAAAAGGTTTTTGCCCAGAGGCTGCTGGGGCACTGCCCAGGCTCCCCAGGGAAGGGTCACAGCTCCAGGGCTCTCTGAGCTCCAGCAGCGTTTGGACAGCGCTGCCAGGCCCAGGCTGGCAGTGTTGGGGTGTCCTGTGCAGGGCCAGCAGTTGGACTCGAGGATCCTGATGGGTCCCTCCCAGCTCAGCCAATTCTGTGGTTCTGGGATCCATGACCCTGGGGATGGGAGGGCCAATGGTTGCCATGGCAACGGGCTCCAGGCCTGAGCTGGTGTCCATGGCAACCACCCCTGGCATGGGGTCTCCATGGAGCTGCCCAGGGACTGACCATAGCAACAGGGGTGGGGATGGTTGCCATGGAAACTGACCAGAGCAACAGGGGCTGGGGATGGTTGCCATGGAAACTGACCATAGCAACAGGGGCTGGAGATGGTTGCCATGGAAACTGACCATAGCAACAGGGGCTGGGGATGGTTGCCATGGAAACTGACCATAGCAACAGGGTTTCCTGGTGATGGTTGCCTTGTAAGGATGAGATTTGTCATAGGCCCTCAGAGGGGTTCCATGGGGACTTTCCAAGAGTCTCCAGGCTGTTTTTAAGAGCTGGAGTGTCACACACAGAGACAGGGGCTCCATGGAGCCCTCTCAAGGGTTTCTGGGGATGGCAAGACCCGTGTGGTCAGAGGCAGTCACAGCCATTCCGTGGTGACATCCCAGGAAACCTTGGGCTGCAAAGGCACCGATCTGTCACAGGCACTCACGGGGGCTCCACAGTGACATCCCAGGAGTCCCCAGGCTGCCAAAGAGCCAGGATGTCACACACACTCCTGCCATGGGCAGAGTGGGAGCTTCAGGCAAAAGCTTTATTTCATTATTGGAGAAACTCCTGCTGAGTCATGAGATGGAAAAATGACACCCAACAGCCACCATGGATCCTCAGACCCCTGCAGGGCCTACAGACTTCTACAATTCCTTTTAAGAGAAGAGACTGGGAGTGACTGAATCCACACCCAGCCCCAGAATTTGTCAAAGGTTTATGTATAAATGATTGGACAGGATAGAATTGAACAATTTGTCAATGCAATTTTCTCTACAGGATTAATGATGTAATACCAGATATATTTATATAAATACAATCAGATCATGATTAGATAATAAGCTCTTAACCAGAGTTATTTACTCCACAGTCCAGAATCTATAACAATTATAGGATATTCTGCACTAGGAAGCAATTTTGAAGTCAAGAGGGCCTTGCTGGAGTTGTTTGAGCCCATTGCAGGCAGCGCCTCCTGCTCCAGCAGGAACTGCCTTTCCTGTGCCAGGAGCAGGACAGGTCCCGCTGCAGGAACAGCCCCAGGCCAGCCCCAGCACAGGGAAGGCCTCGGGCACAAGGGCAGAGTGCCGTGCTGGGAGCTGTGCCAGGGACAGCCCGAGGCACCAAAGGCACCTTGGCAGCAGCAGCTGCTTGCAGGGCATGGCCAGAAGCCTCCCTTGCAATCCGGCCTGGTGGCCAGCGCTGCAGAGCTGCTGCCTCAGGGCTCATTTCTGGCTGGGCTCTAAAAAGCCACTTCTGCTCCAGGAGCCTGACTGGGAAGCCATTGGCCCAGCACCTTGGGGACAAGATATTATCAACAAACTCTTCATGCCAGCAGAGACAAGGCAGGGGCAGAGGAAAGGGGAGAGCCAGGCCCAGGGGACAGGGCTGCCATGGTGATGGCTGTGAGGTCACTGCCCTGCAGCAGCCTGGCTGCCCTCAGCAGACATTTTGGCCAGAACTGTTGTGAGGGCACCCAGCACATCAGAGAACCCACGCAACAGGAATTCCATCCTTGGGGAGGGGAGGGGATTTCACTGGGTCAGGTTGCACACACTCCCTGATTTTTGAGCATTCCTGGGATGGGAAATCCACTTCTCTGGAAAAACATTTGCCATTTTGTGCCACTCTCATCACTGTAAATATTTCCTCCTTCTAACAAATTTAAATGCACTCTCATTCAGTTTAAAGATATTGACCATTGTTCTGTCACTGCTAGACTTGGGAGAAAATAACTTTGATAACTATTTTTCCATTTTCACAGACCTTGGGGAGGACCCAAATATCTCCCAAGATGGGGTTTGAAGGCTTCATCACATAACGAACACGTAGAGGCTGCAGGCTCTGGGCTCAGTTGTGTGCAGACTGAGGACAGAACAGGAGTAGCCTGGGAAGGATTGAAGGGTGGTTCCACAGATGCTGGAGTTTTATTTCATTGCATAAAACAGCTGGAGAAAGAAATAATGGCACCAAAGGTGTAGAGTGCCCCTGCCCAATGAGGTGGGAATTTTACCCAGACACAGCATCCGGCGAGAGCGTGACTTAAAGAAGATTCCACCCCTCCACGCTGTGGGGTGTGCCCTTGAAAACCTGGGAAAAGACACTCTACCCTATCTGATCAAATGAGGAATGGCCCCAGAATGTTCTTATTTTTCTGTACCCTTATTGGCTTAAATTGTGCTGCAATGTCCCCATTGTAGTTTTTTCCATTGATTGTCCTCCTCAATCCACCCCTTTGCAGTCTCCTGCTCCTCTTAATATTGGACCTTGATCCTAAACTCCACCCCTACCCTGTAATATAAAAGTCTTGATCCTACCACCTCGTTTCTTGTGTATGTCCCTGGGAAAATGAAGAATCCTCAGTTTTCTAAACCAAGACCTGTCCTGTTGCCTTCCTTTCCCTGTTGGTCATTGGTGTCTGCCTGAGGTCTGAGACTCTGGGGCCTGGGGCAGTTGTTGTGCCTTTTGCTGCAGCAGAACACAACAGTGCTTTCCTCCCTATGGAAAAAATAACCGTCCTTATCTATGCAGAAATTGCGGGAATTGGGCTTCCAACTCCCAAATTCCCTATATCCAAGGGTTGCTTTCAGACAAAAGCTACCAGGAAAGAGAGGTCTGGTTGCCCTTGGCCCCTGGTGGCCGCCTTTCATCTGCCCCTCTAACGCTGGTGTTCCGTGCTTTCCTTCCTTTGGAAAGAACCATCCTCCTCCAAGTGTCCATGTCTAAAATTTGGATTCCACCTATAAAATTCCCTATATCCAAGGGTTGCTCCCAGACAAAATCTGCCAGTACCATCAAGTCTGGCTGGCCTTGGCCTCAGGTGGCTGCCCCTGCCACACTGGGGCTCAGTTCTTTCCTTCCCATGGAGATCACTGTGACACTGTGGCACCTCATGGAACCAAGGGGCCATGGTGACACCGCGGGGCATCATGGACCCAGAGACCATTATGACTCTGTGGGGCCTGATGGAACCATGGAGACCATTCCTACCCTTCAGGGCCTCATGTCATCAAGGGGGCATTGTGACACCTCAGGGCCTCCTGGAAGCCTGCAAGCTCTGGCTGTCCTTGTCCTCTGGTGGTCACCTCTCATTCCCCCAGGAAACATTGGCACACTGTTCCTTCATTCCTGTGGTAAAGAACCGGCCTTCATGTCCAGGGACCATGGCCAAAATTAGAATTTGGCCTCCCAATTTCCGTAGATCCAAGGATGCTCCTACACAAAAGTAGCCAGGACAGACAGGTCATGCTGGCCCTGTCATCTGGTGATTTTCTTAGACTCTGAGCTGAATGTTTTCATTTGAAAACACCTTGGAGAGGGCCCAGAGATCTCCCAAGGAGGGGTTCTGAGCCCTTGGGCACATAGCCACTACATATGGACAAAGGAGCTCTGTGCTCTGTGCTGCCATGGTGGTTTTGCATCACGGAAGGGATATCCTGGGAGAAGCTTCTAGCAGTTTCCTCTGTGTCTGACAAAAACCAATCAGTAATTAGCTTTGAGAGCTGACAGTCTGTTAAAGCACTAAGGAAGCTGCAGACGCCTCTGTGCAGACACAAGTTAGAGATGAGAAAGCCTGGCTGGGTCTCTCTCCCTTCTGGCCCCACAGAGGTGCCGAGGCCGGCCCAGCCCCGTCTCGGCCGTGGGGCCGGGCGGCTCCTGCCGTGGGGCCGGGCCCCTTCCCAGGGAGCCGCCAGGCGCCATCGGCTGCCGGGCAGGGCAGGGGAGGCCGCGGGGCCGAGGCCGGGCCGTGGCTGCGGGTGCTGACATCTGGCCCTGCCGAGCCCTGCCCCGCCGCCAGCCCGGGCCCGGCCAGGATCCGCCGGGCCCCAGGAGCAGCCCCGGGCCGGGCCGGCTCGGCCAAGGCTCTGCCGCCCTTGGGCTTCGCCCGCAGCCGGCGGGCAGGGCAGGAGAAGCCATGGGCCCCGGCCGTGCTGCTGCTGGGCTCTGGCCTGGCTGCTGAGATCCTGGCCCTGCCCCAGCGCGGCCCAGCCTGACACAGCCCCAGCGCAGCCGCTGCAGAAATCTCCATGGCAAAACAGCTCCGGCCGCAAGCACCGAGCCCGGCCGGGCTCACGGAACCATCTGCAGCCCCGGGAGATATTGACTCTGCCAGTGCTGCCATCCTCCTCCAGTGAGAGAAAAGGACACAGGGCAGGCACACAGAGGAGCAACATGGACACACCGAGGGCAGGGAAGAGGAAGTTGAGTCCCAGATGGGAGGGATGAGGAGATGCCTTGATCTTGGGGCTGAAATCCCCTGGTAAAGCTGTGGAGAAGGATGTCACTGATGCATCAGACTATCTTTTTCCCTATAATGCATTGAAATTATGGGGAGATGACTTGTTTCAGCAAAGGCCTCCATGCTAAAGTGAGCAAATGTTGAAGTAGCTGTGATCTAATGAGAGGTTTGAACAGAGAAAGGGAGAACAGTGATGAGACCCTGTGCGCTCACGGAGAGAAGAAGACCTCTGTTCCCAGAGATGAAGATGATTTCAGAAACATATGAAGAGAACCTTTGCTCTTAAACAGCTCATCTTGAAACTAATACCCCATAACTTGGCCTGGCCCATAAACACAGCTGTGGGAAAAAGTGGGAAAAGATGGAAGGGAGTTCACGATTGCAGATTTCTCCAGGCCACTGCTATTTGTGAAAATGAAAACTCATGAGATAACTGTTTTCTTGTGGATAAGTCTCCATAACATTAACAAGAGGAACTTCTCTCCCTAAGTGAAGTGAAAAAAGACTATTTTAGAGGTGGTAAACTGACTGAAAATTTTAGGTTTTTTCTCTTTACATTGTCAGGTTTTATGGAGAGAGGAAGTGTTCTGAAAGTTTTGTTCTGATTCTTATTACTATTTCTTTAGTTATTGTTAATACAATTTTATTTATACACTTTTAAAATTTTGAAACCACTTTCCCTTTCTTCTAATCCTATCTCACAGCTGGAAATGAGTAAGTATATTCTAGTGAGTGCACTGGTAATTAGCCAACACTGAATACAACACACTCATTGAAGCATTGGCTGAGAAATCTCAAAATGGTGAACCAAAACCACTACAGAAACTTCCTGACAAACTGCACGAGAGCAGAGAGAAATTGAGGCAGAGCCATGGTTTGTCAGGACTTGCTTGATCCTAATGAGCCCCGTGGTGCATTTGGAGCTGAGCCCTGGAACCTCAGAGCCTGAGAGGAGATTGCACAAACCTTTCCAGGAGTCAAAGTCAGAGGAAAACCCCAAAGTGGTTGGAGTCTAAAGCATTAATGGGAACCACAAAGGTCCATCTATAACACAGGCTCTTCATGGAGTCCTTGGAGGAGAGAACTGGAGGCCAGGATGGCACAAAAACTTCTCAGAGACTGAAAATGGCACAAATAACTCTCAATGTGGAAAGGAAAATCCAAAGAACCTTACAAAAGTTAAGAATCTCAAAGTATTCACGAGCCCAACTGAGTGCCTGTACAAAGCTCTCAAGGGAGTCATTAAAGCAGATAATTGGGGCCATGATTGCACAAACCTCTCACAGAGTCTGTAGCAAAAGGGAAACACCAAGTACCTTAAACCAACTGAAGTACCTTGAAGCATTAATGAGCCCCTATGAGTGTTGCTCCTGACAAAGCCTCTCCAGGGACTAATTACAGCAGATAATTGGAGGCCAGGATTGCAGAAAGCTCTCAGAGACTGCAAGGCAAAAGCAAAACCCAAAGTCCTTTGAAAAACCTGCAGTCCCTGGGAGCATGAAGGAGCCCCCAGGGCCATTCCTGACCAAGGCTCCACAGGGACTCCTTCCAGCAGATCCTTGACTCCACTGGGATGTGGGCCAGGGGGGATGCTGAGGGCAGGACCAGGGGCTGACAGTGCCCAGCCTGGCTGGGGCTGTGCCAGGAGGCCCCAGGGCCTCAGGACAAGGTGTCTCCTCACAGCCCTTGGTGGCACAGACCCTGCTGTGCCCCAGGGCACCAAGACTTGGCTTCTCTTTGTCCCCACCTGGCATCAGTGCCTCCAGTTCTCTGCTCTGCCTGGGGCCTGGGGACACTTTCTCAGTCGTGTCCCTCAGTGGGACCCATTAAAAGTCCAAGAAACTTTGGAGTTGGATTCTGACTTGGAGTTCTGAAGAGGTTTCTGCACCTCCTTCTCAGGGCCTGATGTTCAGGCCCTGAGCACAAAGCCCCAGAGGGTCATTAAAGTCCTTGTGCTGTGTCTGTGCTGCTGAGCTGGGCTGGGCTCCTGGCACAGAGGGTGATCCTGGTAACCAAGCAGAGCTTCAAAAGCACATTTCTCTTGCTGAGCAGCTCTTCTCCCAGTCCAGCAGGGCTGGGGCACTGCCTGCAGCCAGCCCGGGCACAGCACAGAGGCACAGAGAGCTTCAATCAGTCAGGGCTGGGAAGGGGCTGAGAAGTGCCTGGGGCAGAATCACTGCCAGCCCTTGGCACAGGAACCTCTGGCTGCAGGACAAGGCAGCTGCAGCTCCTGCAGTGATCTCCTAAAGCTGGAACATCCCAATGCCCACAGCCCCTGTGAGTGCATTCTCTGCTCATCTCCTGTGCAGAGCAGCCAGGGGTGCCCAGGGCTGTCCTGCAGAGCAGGGTCCTGCAGCCCAGGGCGCTGTGCTGGGCCAGGGACTCTGCTGCCTGCCAGGGACAGCTCTCAGCCGGCCCTGGAGCTGCTCCCAGCGCTGGCCAGGAGCTGTGGGGGGAAGGAGCCACCCTGAGCAGGGCAGGTGCTGCTGCTGAGAGGGGCTGGCTGGGGCAGGGCTGCTCCCAGCTCCAGACCAGCCTGGACACAGCTCCGGAGGACACTTCCCAAAGAAGGTAAGCCTGGGATTGCTGTAAAGATCAGGAGCTTTTCTGAGAGTGTTTTCAATTTCCTGCTTGTAGAAGGATGGGAAAGACAAGGTTGCTGACAGAAAGATTTTTGCTATTTATACATTTTTCATATAGCCATAGCTATGTAAAAAAACTATTATATACTTTTTAAATTATAATCCTAATTTTATTCTATTAAATTCTTAATTAACTCTATTAAGCTTCTATTATATACTTCTATCACTATAATCCTTAATTAACTCTAGTACATTTCCTAACCTTGCTCTTAGATTTTAGAACAATAAGCTGACTATCTAAATACATTCCTGAAATACTGTATAGTCTTATTATCAAGAAGCAGTCCTGAAAGAAGAACATTTTGCATTTTGACCGGAATGTGAGCAGTCATAACAAAAATTGGGGCAAAGAAGCCCTTGGACCTACTCCAATGGGTTGACCTATTGGTGGGCTACTGGAGCAACGGAATCTTCTCCTGGATTCCCCTGTTAAATATCCTAATTAATCAAACGCAATAAATTGTTGAAATCAGTGGCTGGGTGTGCCCCATCCACACTGGAAGCTAACAATAAAGGTCTGTTTTTTAACTTACAGTTCTAAAACTTTTGCAAGGAGGTTTTTTTTCTCTTTTGATTACAGACACAAGTGTATGAGAAAAGCAGAACAGGAATTGTAATCCCAGAATTAAAGAATATTCTGAGGTGAAAGGGACACACAGGATCATTAAATGAATGTTTGAAAATTTACAGAGACTCCAGAACTGTGACTTTGGCTGGTCAGTCTCAAGGCACATCTCAGGAGGGGATGTCCAGGCCCAGGGAGATGCTCAGGGAAGCAGAGGGGGCTGAACAGAGCAGTGCTGGGGGAACAAGCCCATGCAGCCCCTCACCTTCCCTCAGCCACATGGAATCCTTTGCCTCTCACACCTCTCACTGGCAAACTCTGAGTGCAGCAGGAATGCTGGGGAGTTCTGACCTCAGAAGGCCAGAAATGGTGAGTGGGTAGGAAAACAATTCCTAAAACCAACTCCTGCCATCCTTTAGACCTGGAAGCGCAGATGGTACCAAGACTTTCTGCATTTAGAAGTGATTCCCCTGACAAATCCTGAATATCCAGCCTTGTCCCTCTGCCACATGGCCACAAACCCATGACAGCGGGGCAGGAATGGCTCCTTGAGAGTTCCCACACTTAGCTGGGTAAAGGTTTTCCCGGAGCAGGAACCAGGGCCATTCCCTGCAGCAGGACAGTCTGAAGGGAATGGCCCAGGTTTAGCTCCAAGCAGCCTCTCCTGACTTGTCCCTGTCCTTTCTCCATGAACAGGTGCCCATGTGCAGCCACAGCAGATGTCCAACAGCAGCTCCATCAGCCACTTCCTCCTGCTGGCACTGGCAGACACGCGGCAGCTGCAGCTCCTGCACTTCTGCCTCTTCCTGGGCATCTCCCTGGCTGCCCTCCTGGGCAACGGCCTCATCATCAGCGCCGTAGCCTGCGGCCACCACCTGCACACGCCCATGTTCTTCTTCCTGCTCAACCTGGCCCTCAGCGACCTGGGCTCCATCTGCACCACTGTCCCCAAAGCCATGCACAATTCCCTCTGGGACATCAGGAACATCTCCTACACAGGATGTGTTGCTCAGGTTTTTCTGATTATCTTCTTCCTTGGATCAGAGTATTTCCTCCTGACCATCATGTGCTACGACCGCTACGTGTCCATCTGCAAACCCCTACACTACGGGACCCTCCTGGGCAGCAGAGCTTGTGCCCACATGGCAGCAGCTGCCTGGGCCAGTGCCTTTCTCTATTCACTGCTGCACACAGCCAATACATTTTCCCTGCCCCTGTGCCAGGGCAATGCCCTGGGCCAGTTCTTCTGTGAAATCCCCCAGATCCTCAAGCTCTCCTGCTCCATATCCTATCTCAGGGAAATTTGTCTTCTTGCTATTAGTGCCTGTTTATCACTTGGCTGTTTTGTGTTCATTGTTTTCTCCTATGTGCAGATCTTCAGGGCTGTGCTGAGGATCCCCTCAGAGCAGGGACGGCACAAAGCCTTTTCCACCTGCCTCCCTCACCTGGCTGTGGTCTCCCTGTTTGTCAGCACTATTATATTTGCTCACCTAAAACCCCCCTCCATCTCCTCCCCATCCGTGGATCTGGCCCTGTCAGTTCTGTACTTGGTGGTGCCTCCAGCCCTGAACCCCCTCATCTACAGCCTGAGGAACCAGGAGCTCAAGGCTGCAGTGAGGAGACTGATGACTGGATGCTTTCAGGAACATTAAACTGTTGGCCAATTTCTGCAAAACACTTGTAATAAAACTCATTTTTGATACTTATTGTTGGTTTCATTTTGGACTTTCTTTGTTTTACATATTAATGTTGCCACAAAAAATGCCATTGTTTGTGCCATTTCTTATTTGATTCTCTCCACTATCCATGTAGCCACAGACTGTGTCAATGAGGGGCTGCGCTCTCGGTGGCTTTCAAGGAACTAAAGGATCTCCCAGCAAAGTTTTCTGCAGATATGCTCTTTTATTGCCTTCTCTGGAGCTGCAGCAGCAATGTCTGTGTGCAGAGCTGGGGCAGATCAGTGCTGGCACAGCAGTTCTGGTCCTTCTGGCCACACCATTCCTGATCCAGGCCAGGAGCCATTGGCCTTCTTGGCCACCTGGGCACACTGCTGGCTCATGTCCAGCCTGCTGTCCATCAGTCCCTGCAAGTCCCTTTCTGCCTGGCTACTGTCCAGCCACTCTGTCCCCAGCCTGTAGCACTGCAGGGGTTGTTGTTGCCAAAGTGCAGGACCCGGCACTTGGACTTGTTAAACCTCACCTTGTTGGATTTGGGCCGTGGATCCAGCCTGTCCAGGGCCCTGTGCAGAGCTCTCCTACCCTCCAGCATATCAACACTCACATCCAGCTTGGTGTCATCTGCAAAGATGTCCTTGGTTCCAAGGGGCCCCTCTGTGTCACAATGTCCCTTTGGTTACACCAGGCTCTGCACTGTCACACTGGTCTCCTTGGTTCCATGGGACCCCAAAATGTGACAATGGACTCCTTGGTTCCATGGGCTTCACGGTGTCACAATGTTCTCATTGGTGCTGCAGTTTCACAGTGGTCCCTTTGTTCCATGGGGCCCCAGGGTGTCACAAAGGCCCCATGGTCACATGAGGTCCCACACTGTCACAATGCTCTCTGTGCTTCCACAAGTCCCCTCAGTGTCACAATGGACTCCTTGTTTTCATGAGCCCACACAGTGTCACAAGGGCCTTCCAGATTTCCTGAGGCCCCAGAGTGTCACAGTGGCCCCTTGGTTACACAAGGTCCTGCAGTGTCACAATGTCCCCTTGGTTCCATGAGGCCCCACAGTGTCAGAATGGCCCCTTGGTTCCCCTGGGCCCTGGACTCTCCCAATGCTCTCCTTGGTTTGGCAGTGTCACAGTGGTGAAACCCCTCGGTCACGCGAGGCCCCGCAGTGTCACCATGGCCTCTGTGGTTCCACCGGGACCCAGTGTCACTGGGACTCCCTGGTTCCCTTTGGCCCCTGAGCACCACAATTGAGTCCTGGTTCTATGGGGCTGCACAGTGTCACGATGGTCCTCTTAGTTCCACGAGGCCCTGCAGGGTCACAATGCCTAAGAGTGTCCCAATCATCACAGAATGACAGAATCAAACAGGCTGGAAAAGACCTTTGGGATCATCAAGTCCAACCAATGCCCTAATACCGCCTTGTCACCCAGACATGCCACTGAGTGTCACTGGAGAGAGACAATGGCTCTGCCACCTCCCCCTGGCCTGCCCATTCCAATGCCCACTCACCCTTTCTGTGAAGAACTTCTTCCTCTTGTCCAGCCTAATCCTCCCCTGGTGCAGCTGAAGGCTGTGTCTTCTTGTCCTGCCCTCCAGCAGATCCACACTCACACCCAGATTGGTGTCACCTGCAAATCTGGGGATGGTGGGCTCGATCCCCTCCCCCAGATCATCAGTGAAGATGTTAAACAGGACTGGGCCCAACACAGATCCCTGGGGACAGCACCAGGGACTGGACACCAGCTGGGTGCAGCACCATCCCCACCCCTCTCTGGGCCCAGCCTCCAGCCAGCTCTTCCATCTCCCAGCCAGGAGGGAACCTGCCCAAGCCGTGGGCTGCAGCTTTTCCAGGGAATGCTGTCAGAGACAGTGTCCAAGGCTTTGCTGAAGTCCAGATGGACACATCCACAGCCTTTCCCACATCCACAGGTGGGTCACCTGGTTATAAAAGGAGATCAGGTTGCTCAGGCAGGACCTGCCCCTCTTAAATTCACGCTGGCTGGCTCTGACCCCTCGGCCATCCTGTGGGTGCCCTGTGGTGGCTCTCAAGGTGATCTGTACCAAAACCTTGCCGGGCACCGAGGTCAGGCTGACAGGCCTGGAGCTCCCCAGATCCTCCTTCCAGCCCTTCTTGGGGATGGGCTCACACTGGCACCTCCAGTGCTCTGGGACCTCCCTGGTGAGCCAGGACTGATGGTAAATGATGGGGAGCAGCTTGGGGAGCTCATCCACCAGCTCCCTCATCCCCCTAGGATGGATCCCATCCCATCCCATCCCATCCACCTGTGAGCATTGGAGTGGCTCAGCAGGTCACCAGCTGCTTCCTCCTGGATTACAGGGGGCTGTTCTGCTCCCTGTGCCCATCTACCAGCTCAGGAGAACTCTTGTCCTGAGGACAACCTGTCCTAATATTGAAAATTGAGTCAAACAAGGTGTTAAGTAGCTCAACCTTTTCCTTATCTTTAGTTACTCTATTCTCCAATGCATCCAGAAAAGGGTAGAGTTTCTCCTTATTCCACATTTTGCTATGAATTTATTCATAGACACATTTTTTATTATTTTTCACAGAAGTGGCCAGGTTAATCTCTTATTGAGATTTCACCTCTTTCCTTTATTTTCCTGCATGACCTAACAACATCCTTAAACAATTCCTAAGCTGCCTGACCTTCTGTCATAAGTTAATGCACCTTCTTCCTTCCCTTGAGTTCCCACAAAAGATCCATGAGCAACCAGGTCAGTAATTTTCCTCACCAGCTCATCCTTTGCCACACTGGGACACACTGCTCCTTCCCCCTTAAGATTACTCTCTTGAATTGTGTCCATCCTCCCTGGACCCCTTTGTTTTTAAGGGCTGTTTCCCATTAAAAAATCCGTACCTGATTCAGTACTCCTGGGGACCACCTGACAGGTGCCACTGACCTTGGCATGTTGAGGGCTGCTTCTTCTCTTTCCCTGAAGCCCTGGGGCTCTGGGCTATCCTTTCTATTGGAGAGAATTCTTCTTCTCCTTCAGGGACCCCAGGACAAAACCAGGATTCCTTCTCCAAATTTCCTTATATTTCAAGGATTGTTCCCAGATGAAATCTGCCAGGAGAAACAACTCTGGCTGCCTTGGCCACCCAGGGGCCACCTCTTATCTGCCTTTGAAACTCTTGGACCATGTGCTTTTCTTTCTTATGGGAAGAAATCATCCATCTCAACTATGCACCCATGGCCAAAATTTGACATCTGCCTCCAGAATTTCCTATATCCAAGGATAGCTCCCAGACAAAAGCAGCTAAGATAGGTCAGAGACATGTCTGGCTGGCCTTGGCTTCTGAGGGCTGGCACTCATCTGCCTCTGAAACACTGAGGCCCTGTGCTTTCCTTCCTTTTGAAAAGAACTCTTCTTCCTGTCCAGGAACCCACAGCCAAAATTGAGATTTGCCCTCTAAAATGCCCTGTGTCCAAGGATAGCCCCTAGATGAAAGGTGCCAAGGTCTGGCTGGCTTGGCCTGCCAGGAGTCACCTGGCAGGTCTGGCTGATTTTTGGATGTCAAGGGCTGCCTCTCTTTAGCTCCTGGAGCACTGGGGCTCTGTGCTGTCCTTTGTATGGAAAAGAACTCTCTGTCATTTCAGATGCCCATTGCCAAAACTGACACTCTGCCAAAAAATTTCTGATATTCAAGGGTCTCTCTCAGAACAAAATCTGGCAGCTCTGGCTGGCCTTGTCCTTTTGTGGTCACCTCTCATCTGCCCCTAAAATAGTGGGACTCTGTTCCTTCATTCCTATGGAGAAAAACTGGTCTTCATGGCCAGGAACCATGGCCAAATTTAGAATTGGCTACTTAGCCCAGCCAGAGTCACAGAACTATCTGCAGGCCCTGGGCAGATATTGACTCTGCCAGTGCTGCCATCCTCCCTCCAGTGAAAGAAAAGGACAAAGGGCAGGTGTTGGAACTCAAAATTTCTCTCAGACATTTTTAGAGGTTCCAGGCCTTGGTCAGAATCATTTTAGACCCCAGCAGGCAGCTGCAAACAGCTCTGATTTTGAGTTTGAGACATGGAATGAGTTACCAACTTTGGAGGTGGAACAAACAGTCACAAAGTGTTAGATAGTACAGTAAAAGTAGTTATAAAGTAGAGGGGAAATTTTTTAGCATTGCACAGGGGCGTTTTAGCACCTGTACGGGGGGGGGTTTACTTTGTACATGGGGGTCAGAAGTTCTAAGATGGAGGAAAGTGGGCTGATCCTGTTCTTCCTCCTTCTTTTTCCTTGCCCCCATGTTCTTGGTGATGCTGGCACTTGTGGATTGGTTTAGAGTAGAAAAGCACCTTGTAACATAGGTAGTAAGTATTGAGGAAAAACTGTAAACATATAACACGTAATATATCATATAAAAGATAGCAGCAGCCAGGGACGGGGGGAGAGAAGAAGAAGACAGCAGACAGAGAGGATGTTAGGGGTGTGTGTGCCTCTGCCTGGGCTGCTGACCAAACCGCAGTAGCCAGGGAAGACGATCTTTTAGATAACTCACAATAAACTGCCTTGAGACTGAACAACAAGAGACTGCGGAGTTTTCCTTTGGAAGCACGGGTTGGAGGAGAGACTTTACCACCACACAAGACCCCTGACCAAGGCTGGGGTTCTCACAGCTCATAGAGTTTCTGTAAATCCCCTTCTCCAGCCAGCTGTTGGACTGTAAAATCTGGCCCATTTGCATCTTGAGTATAAGTCTCTGAAATGTTTTTAATTGTCTTTTCCA
The DNA here is from genome assembly GCF_050655825.1 of Lonchura striata. Lineage (NCBI taxonomy): Eukaryota > Metazoa > Chordata > Aves > Passeriformes > Estrildidae > Lonchura > Lonchura striata. The sequence goes on from NC_140738.1 coordinate 2,791,817, forward strand.
ATGCCTTTCCAATAGCATATATTCTGCCAGGGAAAGAAGGCAGTGGGAAATGTTTTTAAAGTCATGAGGTACCAAAATATGTGCTGAAAAGAGAGCTTCCAGGAAATTTCTGAAAATATGTGAACTTCTACCATGTTCTTTGGCTATATTTAATAGTTGTATCAGTTCTTTATTTGTGTTAGGTTCCCACGTTGTTTTAGTGGTGGCCCCACCTCTTTTCCCCTTTATATAAATTGCTGGGAAGGCAGAAATTCTCTGAGCTAGTTCCCAATCCCCTGCCTGCGTCGCTTCCATTTTGATTAGAGCCCATGGATCAATGTCCTCTGTGTCAGAATCAGACTCACTGTGCTCAAACGAGGAGTGAGAGAGAGCAGGAGGTGCACTGCGCTTTTTTTAGCGTGTTGGACAAGGGTTTGCAGGGGTGTGGGGGCTGGACAGAGTGCGAGGGGGCAGCTGGCTGGGCTTGGCTAGAGGGAGGCAGCAGTGGAGCGGCGATGGCAGCGCCGCTGTGGCACAGCCTGCGCAGGGCTGAGGTGCGTGGGGAAGCGGGGTGCCCCCGTGGGGGTCTCGGAGGTGCCGTTCGGGGGGCGCTGAGGGTGGGTGGGTGGGTGCAGCGCTTGGGGAGAGGGCACGGGAGGAGCGGGGCAGAGGAGGCGGTGGGGCTGGGGGAGCTGCTGCCATCCCGGCGGGGCTGGGCGGGCAGGCAGGGATGGGAGCGGGCTGGGGAGAGCCGCAGCGGGGCCGGGAGGCACGGCTGCAGGGCTGGGGCAGTCACGGGGGCTGCGCGGAGGTTTTGGAGCGAGGCAGGGCGTTCCCGATGGAAACCGACGCAGTTACAGCCGAGCACTGAGCGGGGCGCGGGGCGCGCAGCGCGCCGCGTGTTGCGGGACCGGGAGCGGAATCCGCGCCTGCCGCGGCCGAGGGGGAGCCGGGGGATGGGTGGGCTCCACGGACCCCGCGGGTGGGTGGGTGGGACAATTTCCGTGTTCCCCGTCCCGGGGACCGAGAGAGGAATGTTATCTGGCTAATCAGCATTTGAAGGGACAGTGTCTGTTGAGAAAGATAAGGGTGGGATTTCCTCAGCAGAGGGAAGCTGCAGAGAATTTGTCTTTTAGACTGCTTTAGTAATTGAGTGAAATAGGGGTAGAAACTTAGGTACAGAAGAGTTTTCATTAGTTTGGAAAGCGTATATTAGTGTCCCTACTGGTCCCAAAAAGAATCTAAACCAATAGTGTGTGTGTTAGTATCTGGAAACTGGGAAATTATCTATTCTATTCTATCAATTTTTTCAAGTTAGTTTTTGAAAGATTGCCTTTAGAGAAAGAAAAGCTGTTAGCAGATAGGATTTCTAGGATTTGTAAATATAAGTCTCATTCTGGGATCGTTTTAATTTACTAAATTTTGATCCCATTTCAGTATAGTTCCCTTTGCCCCCACAGCAGTAAAAAAAAAAATAAAAAAAAAAAAAATGACCCAAGATAAAAGCGTGCAAAAAGGCTATTTTAAACTCAAACTTCTTCAGCCAAATGTAGATCAAAAGTACTGCTGGGTGAGTGGTATGCAGTCCAACTCCTGAGGACCTTGTCCCAGATTGCGATGTGCAGATTCGTTGGACACCTCTTCAGATAACTTCTTCTATAATGGAGGAGTTATCTTCCAGGGGTCATAGTGCACCTGAGGCAGTAACGATTCACAGGGAATGCTGCTCTCAGGGGTGCCAGGATGCCAGTGCTCCCTTCAGGCGTAATGCGGACTGGGGCTCAGGGGTCCATCTGACCCCCGGGCTGCCGCTGCCGTGGGTGTCCTGGATAGCACTGCGCTGTCAGGCTCAGCCTGTCTGGGTCCCTCGGTTCAGCTCCCAGCCACGGGCAACTTAGCGAGCAGCTCTGGAGTGATTTCAGCTCTGTGAGTTCAGCTCTCAGTGATTTCAGCTCTGCGCTCACAAGTGCCTCTGGCAGACACACAGGGATAGAGAGAGAAGGCTGTATGCAGTTCCACAGCAATGTCCTTTATTGCCAGCTCCTCTGAAGGGATGCAGTGTCAGTTCTTCTGCCGAACTGGACAGAAATGGGTGTTTATATAGGGTACTGGGGTGCTGGAAATTGTCCAGTCACCACAGCTGGGAAGAATACAACCCAATAGCCTTACAGAGAGATAACAAGGGTCTGAATGCAGAAAAGGGGCTACTTTGCTCCCATCACCGTGACTCGGCATTTCTTATCTTAGGTGAGTGACTGCCAGGGAGGCCTTGCAGGGCCTCAGACTGCTACAGTGACACTACAGAACCTCTTGGAACCACGGGTCAGTTGTGACAATGGAGATCCAAGGACACCACGGTGACACTGCAGAACCTCATGGAACCAAGGGGCCATGGTGACACTGTGCTGCCTCATGGAATCAAGGACACCACTGTGAACTCAGAGACCCCAAGGAACCAAGGGCCCATGGTGACCTTGTGCAGCAGCAGTGTCACAGAGGAGCCATTGTGACACAGCGAGGGCACACGGAGCCGAGGGACCATTGTGACACATCAGGGCTTTGTGGAACCACAAAGCCATGGTGACACTTCAGGGCCTCATGGAAGCACGGGGCCATTGTGACACTGTGGGGTCCCACACAACAAAGGGAACATGGAACAGGTCTGGCTGGCTGGGCCTCCTGGGGACCACCTGACAGGTCCGTCTGACCTTGGCATTTCAAGGGCTGTTTCTCATATGCCCTGAAGCACTGAGGCTCTGGACTTTCTTTCCCATGGGAGAAAACTGTCCTTCTCCTCCAGGGGACTATGGCCAAAAGTGGGATTTGTTCTCTTAATTTCCTTATATTTAAAGGATTGTTCCCAGATTAAATCTGCCAGGAGAGACAGATCTGGCTGCCTTGGCCCCCCAAGGGCACCTCTCATCTGCATTTCAAACACTGGGATCATGTGCTTTTCTTTCGTATTGAAAAACAAATAAATCCATCTCGACAAGGCACCCATGGCCACAATGGGGCATCTGTCACCATAAGTCCCTATATCCAAGGATAGCTCCCAGAGAAAAGCTGCCAGGACTGACAAGTCTGGCTGTTCTTGGCTTCCTGAGAGCTGGCACTCATCTGCCTCTGAAATACTGGGACTTTGTGCTTTCATTCTTTGAAAAAACCTCATCTTCATGTCCAGGTGTTCATTGCCAAAAATGAGATTCCACCTCCAAAATGCCCTATGTCCAAGGACAGCCCCTAGACGAAAGGTGTCAGGAGAGACAGGTCTGGGTGGCCTGGCCTACGGTGGCCACCTCTCATCTTCTTCCAGAACACTTGGACTTTGCACTTCTCTTTCCTAAAGGAAAACTGGCCAAAACTGGAATTCCACCTCCAAAATTCCAAACATCCAAGGATGTTGATTTCACAAGTGAATCAGCCAGGAGAGAGAGGTCTGGCTGCCCTTGGCCTCTTGGGGGCTGCCTCTCATCTGCCTTTGAAACATTGAGGCTTGGTGCTTTCCTTCCTATGGCAAAGAGCCCTCATTATTGTCTACAAAGAAATGTGCAAAACTGGGGTTTTACCTCCAAATTTCCATATATCCAAGGGTTGCTCCCAGCCAAAATCTGCCAGTACCATCAAGCCTGGCTGGCCTTGGCCTCTGGTGGCTGCCCCCACCACACTGGGGCTCGGTTCTTTCCTTCCCATGGAGATCACTGTGACACTGTGGGCACCTCATGGAACCAAGGGGATCATTGTGGCACTGTTGGGCCCATGGAACCAAGGGGCCATGGTGACACCGCGGGGCTTCATGGACCTAGAGACCATTATGACTCTGTGGGGCCTTGTGGAACCATGGAGACCATTCCGACCCTTCAGGGGCTTGTGTCACCAAGAGGGCATTGTGACACCTCAGGGCCTCCTGGAAGCAAGGGACCATTGGGACACTGTGGGGCCCCATGGAACCAAGGGAACATGGACCAGGTCTGGCTGGCTTGGCCTGCCAGGGGCCACCTGACAGGTCTGGCTGACCTTGGGATGTCAAGGCTGCCTCTCATCAGCTCCTGGAGCACTGTGGCTCTATGATTTCCTTTGTATGGAAAAGAATATTTTGTCATTTCAGATGCCCATTGCTGAAACTGACACTCTACCAAAAGTATTTCCTATATTCTAAGGTATGTCTCAGAAGAAAATCTGGCAGCTGTGGCTGGCCTTGTCCTCTGGTGGTCACCTCTCATTTATACCTAAAACAGTGCGGCCCTGTTCCTTCATTCCTAAGGAAAAGAATGGGTCTTCGTGTCCAGGAACCATGGCCAAATTTAGAATTGGCCAATGAGCCCGGCCGGGCTCACGGAACCATCTGCAGCCCCGGGCAGATATTGACTCTGCCAGTGCTGCCATCCTCCCTCCAGTGAGAGAAAAGGACACAGGGCAGGCACACAGAGGAGCAACATGGACACACCAAGGGCAGGGAAGAGGAAGTTGAGTCCCAGATGGGAGGGATGAGGAGATGCCTTGATCTTGGGGCTGTAATCCTCTGCTAAAGCTATGGAGAAGGATGTCATGGATACATCAGACTCTCTTTTTCCCAATAAGGCATTGAAAAGCATGGGGAGATGACTTGTTTCAGCAAAGGCCTCCGTGCTAAAGTAAGTAAATGTTGCAGTAGCTGTGATCCTATGAGAAGTATGAACAGACAAAGAGCAGAGTGATGAGAACCTGTGCCCTCAGGGAGAGAGGAAGATCTCTGTTCCCAGAGATGAAGATGATTTCAGAAATAGATGAAGAGATCCTTTGCTCTTAAACAGCAAATCTTGAAACTAATACCCCATTAGCTGACATGGCCCATAAACACAGCTGTGGGAAAGGCTGTGAAAAAATGGGAGGGACTTCACAATTGCAGATTTTTCTAGGCAGCTGTTATTCGTGGAAATGAAAAGCCATGAGATAGCTGTTTTGTTGTGGAGAAGTCTCCATAACATTAACAAGAGGAACACCTCTCCCTAAATGAAGTGAAGACAGACTATTCTAGAGGTAGTAAACTGACTGAAAATTTTAGGTTTTGTCTCTTTACATTGTCAGGTTGTATGGAGAAGGAAAGTGTTCTGACAGTCTTGATCTGCTGCTTATTGCTCATTGTTTTAGTTACTGTTAATAAACTTTACTCTTAAAGTTTGATCCCACTTTGCCATTTTCCTAATCCTACCTCAGAGGAGGAAATGAGTAAGTATATTCTAGTGTGTGCACTGGTAATTAGCCAACACTGAACACACCACATCAATTAATGCATTAACTGAAAAATCTCAAATTGGCAAACCAAAACCACTACAGAAACTTCCTGATTAACTGCTTCAGATAAGAGGGAAACCAAGGCTGAACAATGGTTTGTCAGGACTGGCTTGATCCTAATGAGCCCCATGCTGCATTTGGAGCTGAGACCTGGAAGCTTAGGGCCTGAGAGGAGATGGCACAAATCTTACAAGGAGTCAAATGCAGAGGGAAACCCCAAGGAGTCTTGAATCACTAATGGGACCCACTAAGGTCCATGCCCAACACAGGCTCCACATGGACACCTTGGAAAACAGAATTGGAGGCCAGAATGGCACAAAAACCTCTCAGTGTGGAAAGGAAAATCCAAAGACCCTGAAAAAAGTTGAGTATCTGAAAGTATTCATGAGCCCCACTGAGTGTCAGTACAAAGCTCTCAAGGGACTCATTAAAGCAGATATTGGGGCCATGATTGCACAAACCTCTCACAGAGTCTGTATCAAAAGGGAAACACCAAGTACCTTAAAAGAACTGAAGTACTTTGAAGCATTAATGAGCCCACTGAGTGTTGTTCCTGACAAAGCCTCTCCAGGGACTAATTAAAGCAGATAATTAGAGGCCATGATTGCACAAACCTCTCAGAATCTGCAAGACAAAAGCCAAACCCAAAGTCCTATGAAAATCCTGCAGTCCATGGAAGCATGAAGGAGCCCCCAGGGCCATTCCTGACCAAGGCTCCCCAGGGACTCCTTCCAGGAGATCCTTGAGGCCACTGAGATGTGGGCTAGGGGCGATGCTGAGGGTAGGACCAGGGGTGACAGCCTGGCTGGGGCTGTGCCAGGAGGCCCCAGGGCCTCAGGACAAGGTGTCTCCTCACAGCCCTTGGTGGCACAGACCCTGCTGTGCCCCAGGGCACCAAGACTTGGCTTCTCTTTGTCCCCACCTGGCATCCGTGCCTCCAGTTCTCTGCTCTGCCTGGGGCCTGGGGACACTTTCTCAGTTGTGTCCCTCAGTGGGACCCATTAAAAGTCCAAGAAACTTTGGAGTTGGATTCTGACTTGGAGTTCTGGAGAGGTTTCTGCAGCTCCCTCTCAGGGCCTGATGTTCAGAGCCTGAGCACAAAGCCCCAGAGGGTCATTAAAGTCCTTGTGCTGTGTCTGTGCTGCTGAGCTGGGCCGGGCTCCTGGCACAGAGGGTGATCCTGGTAACCAAGCAGAGCTTCAAAAGCACATTTCTCTTGCTGAGCAGCTCTTCTCCCAGCCCAGCAGGGCTGGGACACTGCCTGCAGCCAGCCCGGGCACAGCACAGAGGCACAGAGAGCTTCAATCAGTCAGGGCTGGGAAGGGGCTGAGAAGTGCCTGGGGCAGAATCACTGCCAGCCCTTGGCACAGGAACCTCTGGCTGCAGGACAATGCAGCTGCAGCTCCTGGAGAGATCTCCTAAAGCTGGAACATCCCAATGCCCACAGACCCTGTGAGTACAACTCTGAGTATTTCTGGGGCAGGGCAGGTGAAATGATCATGACGCTCTGACATGCTGAGGGCTTCTTATCTGACATATAATATTTCCAAGAAAGGGATTTTGATAAAAGTGAGGAAATTTCCGATGACTTCGTATTCAGTTTCCTAATATTGGAGAATGTCTGGGTTAGGGGGATAAATATTAAAGATTTATTATGAATTATTAACAATGAAATTTGGCAAGTGCCTGAGGCATCCAAATTTTTGCTTTTAGTGATCAGTAGGTTCACAGGAGATCCCTAATGTACTTTCAGCCTCTCTGCCCGTGGACAGCAGCAGCAACACCTTTCCTGGATCCATCCGGCTCAGTCTGAGCTGTCCTTTCCCCAAGCTGCAAACAGAACCTGTCCCCAGCCAGTGCCCTGCAAACAGGCAGGGTTCTGTCAGGCCAAGTAGAGTGCACAGATATTTGGGGTGTGGGAATGCTGGCACAGAGAGATGAGGCACAGGGAAACACCTGCAGGAGGAAAATCTCCAGGAAGCAGAGAGAAGATCAGGGAAGGAGAGAAAACAAAACCCAGAAATACTGTGGCAGGGAGAGTTTAGAGATGCCCAGAGGATCCCCTCCAGTGCAGCCCCTCCCTCTGCACAAGCCCCCTCCCTCCTGTGCCCCAGCCAAGCCTCTGCCCTCAGGGCCGGGGCTCCAAGGCGTGCAGCCCCTCCTGTGCAGGCAGAGCTGCAGCAGAGCCGTGGGGCAGCTCTGCAGCCCCGGGCCCATTTCCCTCTGCAGAGCACAGGGCTGGGAGCAGCTGCCCGGCACTGGGGGCTCTGGCAGGGGCACAGCTGGCTCAGGGTGACACAGCTGTCCCCAGAGCCCGGGTCTGGGCAGTGCTGGCAGTGCAGCCAGGGAAGGAGCTGCACCTCCCTTCATCCAGTGCCATCAGAGGGACACTTGGAAGTCTCCCTGAGATTTCAGTCCAAGCTGGGAGCTTCAATCAAGGATGCAAACCTGTCCTAGAGCATCTCTGAGTTATAAGATTGATGGGAAAAGGCAGAGGTGGGTGAAATGAGCAATGTGAGTCCTTGCCTACAAATGTGGAGCTGAGCTGTGGTGGATCCATCTGCTCTCAGCTGTACCTGGGGCATTTTTAGGGAAAATGTGGAAAGGTGATCATCCTCCCCCAGAGAAAGGTTAAAGCCCAGAGAAATTCAAAAGAGGTCAGAATGAGAGAGCATCTCCCCTCACTCTCCTCTCATCACTTCGCCGCACAGAACTTATTCTGTTCTCCCTGACTGCAGCAGAAATGCGGAGGGTTTCTGATTTCCAGGAACAGCAGGACTGATATAAGGGTGTTTATGAAGAAAACCCCAGAAGTGTAGAACACAAAATGCTGTCTATGTGTGTTCCAGGGGAGGGGGTTTGGGAAATGTCTTTGATTTTTGTTACAGGTAACGCCTCTAACTCTTCACTGTAATTTTCTCCATGAACAGGGGCCTATGTGCAGCCACAGCAAAACAGCAGCTCTATCAGCCACTTCCTCCTGCTGGCACTGGCAGACACGCGGCAGCTGCAGCTCCTGCACTTCTGCCTCTTCCTGGGCATCTCCCTGGCTGCCCTCCTGGGCAACGGCCTCATCATCAGCGCCGTAGCCTGCGGCCACCACCTGCACACGCCCATGTTCTTCTTCCTGCTCAACCTGGCCCTCAGCGACCTGGGCTCCATCTGCACCACTGTCCCCAAAGCCATGCACAATTCCCTCTGGGACACCAGGAACATCTCCTACACAGGATGTGCTGCACAGCTCTTTTTCTTTCTGTTCTTCACTGGAGCAGAAATTTCCCTCCTGACCATCATGTGCTACGACCGCTACGTGTCCATCTGCAAACCCCTGCACTATGGGACCCTCCTGGGCAGCAGAACTTGTGCCCACATGGCAGCAGCTGCCTGGGCCAGTGGCTTTCTCAATGCTCTCATGCACACGGCCAGTACATTTTCCCTGCCCCTGTGCCATGGCAATGCCCTGGACCAGTTCTTCTGTGAAATCCCACAGATCCTCAAGCTCTCCTGCTTCAAATCCTATCTCAGAGAACTTGGGCTCATTGCTGTTACTATGTCTTTTGGATTTGGTTGTTTTGTATTCATTGTTTTCTCCTATGTGCAGATCTTCAGGGCTGTGCTGAGGATCCCGTCTGAGCAGGGACGGCACAAAGCCTTTTCCACCTGCCTCCCTCACCTGGCTGTGGTCTCTCTCTTTGTCAGCACTGTCATGTTTGCTCACCTGAAGCCCCCCTCCATGTCCTCCCCATCCCTAGATCTGACAGTGTCAGTTCTGTACTCGGTGGTGCCTCCAGCCCTGAACCCCCTCATCTACAGCCTGAGGAACCAGGAGCTCAAGGTTGCAGTGTGGACACTGATGACTGGATGTTTTCAGAAACATTAAACTGCCAGCCAGTTTCTGCATATCACTTTTAATAAAACTCATCTTTGATATTTCTTGGTGGTTTCATTTTGGAGGTTCTTTTTCTTTGTTTTATTTTTTTAATCTTGTCCACAAAGAAAACCCATTCCTTTTGCCAGTTCTGATTTTGTTTCTCTCCACCTTCCCTGTGGCCACAGACTGTGTCAATGAGGGGCTGCACTCTTGGTGGCTTTCAAGAAACTAAAGGTACCTCAAGCAACGTTTTCTGCAGAGATGCCCTTTTGTTGCCTTCTCTGAAGCTGCAGCAGCAATGTTTGGGTGCAAAACTGGGAACAGATCATTGCTGGCAAAGAAGCTCTGCTCCTGCTGGCCACACCACTCCTGATCCAGGCCAGGAGCCATTGGCCTTCTTGGCCACCTGGGCACACTGCTGGCTCATGTCCAGCCTGCTGTCCATCAGTCCCTGCAGGTCCCTTTCTGCCTGGCTGCTGTCCAGCCACTCTGTCCCCAGCCTGTAGCGCTGCAGGGGTTGATGTGACAAAATTGCAGGACCCAGCACTTGGACTTGTTAAACCTCACCTTGTTGGATTTGGGCCCTGGATCCAGCCTGTCCAGGGCCCTTTGCAGAGCCCTCCTTTGCTCCTGCAGGTCAACACTCACATCCCACTTGGTGAACTTCTGCAAAGTTGTCCTCGGTTCCATGGATCCCCTCAGTGTCACAATGTCACTTTGGTTAAACCAGGCCCTGCACTGTCACACTGGTCTCATTGGTTCAATGGGGCCCCAGGGTGTCACAAAGGCCCCATGGTCACATGAGGTCCCACACTGTCACTGTGCTCTCTGTGTTTCCACAAGTCCCCTCAGTGTCACAATGGACTCCTTGTTTCCACAAGCCCACACAGTATCACAACAGCCTTCCAGATTCCCTGAGGCCCCAGAGTGTCACAGTGGCCCCTTGGTTACACAAGGTCCTGCAGTGTCACAATGTCCCCTTGGTTCCATGAGGCCCCGCAGTGTCAGAAGGGCCCCTTGGTTCCCCTGGGCCCTGGACTCTCCCAATGCTCTCCTTGGTTTGGCAGTGTCACAGTGGTGAAACCTCTCGGTCAAACAAGGCCCCGCAGTGTCCCCATGGCCTCTGTGGTTCCACCAGGACCCAGTGTCACGGGGACTCCCTGGTTCCATTGGGCCCCAGAGCACGACAATGGAGTCCTGGTTCTATGGGGCTGCACAGTGTCACCATGGCCTCTGTGGTTCCACCAGGACCCAGTGTCATTCCAGTGTAATTCAGTGCCTAATACCGCCTTGTCACCCAGACATGCCACTGAGTGCCACTGGAGAGGGACAGTGACTCTGCCACCTCCCCCCTGGCTTGCCCATTCCAATGCCCACTCACCCTTTCTGTGAAGAACTTCTTCCTCTTGTCCAGCCCAAACCTCCCCTGGTGCAGCTGGAGGCTGTGTCTTCTTGTCCTGCCCTCCAGCAGATCCACACTCACACCCAGCTTGGTGCCACCTGCAAATTTGGGGATGGTGGGCTCGATCCCCTCACCCAGATCATCGGTGAAGATGTTAAACAGGACTGGGCCCAACACAGATCCCTGGGGGACAGCACCAGGGACTGGACACCAGCTGGGTGCAGCACCATCCCCACCCCTCTCTGGGCCCAGCCTCCAGACAGCTCTTCCATCTCCCAGCCAGGAGGGAACCTGCCCAAGCCGTGGGCTGCAGCTTTTCCAGGGAATGCTGTCAGAGACAATGTCCAAGGCTTTGCTGCAATCCAGATGGACACATCCACAGCCTTTCCCACATCCACAGGTGGGTCACCTGGTTGTAAAAGGAGATCAGGTTGCTCAGGCAGGACCTGCCCCACTAAATCCACGCAGGCTGGCTATGAGCCCTCGGCCATCCTGTGGGTGCCCTGTGGTGGCTCTCAAGGTGATCTGTTCCATAACCTTGCCGGGCACCGAGGTCAGGCTGACAGGCCTGGAGCTCCCCAGATCCTCCTTCCAGCCCTTCTTGGGGATGGGCTCACACTGGCACCTCCAGTGCTCTGGGACCTCCCTGGTGAGCCAGGACTGATGGTAAATGATGGGGAGCAGCTTGGGGAGCTCATCCACCAGCTCCCTCATCCCCCTAGGATGGATCCCATCCCATCCCATCCCATCCCATCCCATCCCATCCCGTCCACCTGTGAGCATCGGAGTGGCTCAGCAGGTCACCAGCTGCTTCCTCCTGGATTACAGGGGGCTGTTCTGCTCCCTGTGCCCATCTACCAGCTCAGGAGAACTCTTGTCCTGAGGACAACCTGTCCTAATATTGAAAATTGAGACAAAGAATGTGTTAAGTAGCTCAACCTTTTCCTTATCTTTAGTTACTCTATTCTCCAATGCATCCAAAAAACGCTAGAGTTTCTCCTTATTCCACGTTTTCCTATGAATTTATTCATAAACACATTTTTTATTATTTTTCACAGAAGTGGCCAGGTTAATCTCTTATTGAGATTTCACCTCTTTCCTTTATTTTCCTGCATGACCTAACAACATCCTTAAACAATTCCTAAGTTGCCTGACCTTCTGTCATAAGTTAATGCACCTTCTTCCTTCCCTTGAGTTCCCACAAAAGATCCATGGGCAACCAGGACAGTAATTTTCCTCACCAGCTCATTTTTTGCCACACTGGGACACACTGCTCCTTCCCCCTTAAGATTACTGTCTTGAACTGTGTCCATCCTCCCTGGACCCCTTTGTTTTTAAGGGCTGTTTCCCATTAAAAAATCTGTACCTGATTCAGTACTCACCAAATCTGCATCCGAAATAGGCCAAAGGCTGCCCTTCCTCATTCCAGTGTGGAAGTTTTGTTGCTGCCCCTCCTTCTTTCACAGATCATTGAAAACTTGATTATTTCATGGTCCCTGTGCCCCAGGCAGCCTCCGACCCCCACATCTGCCACCAGCCCTTCTCTGTGAACAGCAGCAGACAGAGGTTTCCTTGGGAGTGGAGTGTTACCAAAAATTCAGTAAAACAGAAAACTCCTTAACACCAGTGCAGCATTAAGAAGCAGCATTCTTTATTCAGCTGGATGCACGGGGGATAGCTCCTCCCAAAGCTGAGCATGCTGAGTACAGGAAAGTTTCTGTTCATATTCTGTACTTTGCACACATATTTCTTGATTGTCCTGGACTAAACACACATCTGATTATCATTTACCCAAAAATCCCCTCCCCTTTACCCATGTGTTCCTCTGTCCTGGGGGTCTCTCTGGTGGTCCCTGGTCATCATGGACCCCAATGTTCCCGTGGTCCTGGCTGAGCTGGCAGGACACTGAGGCTGGTGAACTTCCAGTTCCCCTTTTCCCACAGTGGGCATTGTGTGGTTGCCATAGGCCTGGGGTTTTGGAGAACAAGCTCCAGTTGTCAGCTCACCTGGTGGAGACAATTTATCATCTGGTCACATGAGGTCACAGAGTGACCTATGACATCACAGGAGTGATCTATGACAGAATGGTCCATGACATCATAGAGTGGGTTATGTGAGGTCATCAAGAAGTTATGATATCATAGGCCATGTCTGTTATATCACAGAGTAGGCTTTGATATCACAGAGCTGGCTGTGACATCAGAGACCAGCTGTGTGACATTACAGAATGGTCTGTGACATCACAGGGGGCTGTGTGACATCCCAGGAGGGCTCTGTGAGGTCACTGGGTTGGTCACTCTGCCCCAGCTCCCCCTCACAGTTTCTCCCAACAAGTCCAATGCTGTTCATGCCCAGCAGGGTCCCTGTCCCCTGGTATCCCCCCGGTCCCCCTGGAGCCACAGCCTCCACCAAAGGATGTTCCACAGGATCCACCCCAGAGCATGTCATGGAGAAAAGGGGCCAGGGCTGTGTGACCAGGACATCAAGGACGTGGATTATCCAGGTCCCTGTGGTCTGGGTTGGGTTCCCCAGGGCAGGAAAGATGTCTGGCAGCTGGAGCAGGGTTAGGGAAGGGCCTCCAAGGTGGGATTGGAGCACTTGGGCTGTGAGCAGAGGCTGAGGGAGCTGGTCTTGTCCAGCCTGGAGCAGGGAAGGCTGAGGGGCTCCTCATCCCAGCCTGGCAGTGCCAGCGAGGAGGGGATGGAGAACACAGAGCCAGGCTCTTCACCGGGGTGCCTGGTGGGAGACAAAATCTAATGGGAGGAAGGGGAAAGAGGGGAGATCAGCCAGGCCAGGAGGAGATGAAATGAGTCAGGCTGGTTTCAGCATTTCCTCAACACCAAAAGCAACCTGACCTCCCTTCTCCATCCACCACTGACAGCTTTGCACATCAGGAATTGCCTGAGCTGGTTTTCCCCCACTCCAGGACAAGCATCCTGATACAAAAATGTAATTGTGTTTATACCTATCACAGAACCATGTTTGTCTAAAATCAATTTTAGTATGGAAATCCCTTGTGGATGGTGGACTCATTCAGATGCTGCTGGGGTGATGCACATAGCTCAGGGAAAGGAGTGATTGTTATTAAATTGTTCATCTGTGGTCTGTTGGCCATGAAGAGAAACTTTCTGTGCCTCTGAGTCTCACCAGTTCCTGACCCCGAAGGACACAAACCTGATGAGTTGTGGTTCCCACTCCAGTGGTGGCACTGGGCCCTCCCTCCATCTCCAGAGCAGAGCTCCCTTGTCCCAGAAAGTCCCTGGCAATGCAGGGATGAAGGGAACAGGACAGGCTGTGGGGATCAGGGGCAGGGTACGGCCAGGGATTTGGGGTGGTTGTGAGCCCAGGGCAGGACCCAGCCCTTGGCCTTGGTGAACCTCATCCCATTGTCCTGGGCCCATGGCTCCAGCCTGTCCAGATCCCTCTGCAGAGCTTCCTGCCCTCCAGCACAGCCACACTCCACCCAGCCTGGGCTCACATGGAACTGCCTGAGGGTGATCTCGATGCCCTCATCCAGATCAGCAATAAAGAGATTTCACTGACCTGGCCCCAGTCCTGAGCCCTGGGGACACCCCTGGATGTGACTGCATTCCTCAGCTGCTCTGAGTGCCAGGGGTTGGATGAGGGAAATGGTGGGGAGGGAGTGGGGACAAAATCTGATTGCTTGTCAGCCATGAAGGGTGTTGATTTTCTTGTCTGTTCAGACTGTATTACGAGGTGCTGGGCATCAATATCAATTGGACATTGCTGATATCAATCAATAAACAGGAAAAGAACAATTCTCTGTGCTTTTTTTTTAATATACTATATTCATTTGAATACATTTCTGAAATCTGTTTAACTAGCCAAAGAAGAATTGAAAGCTTAAATTATTCTCAGGGGCTTTTAGTGTTTGTATGTTTTGAACAAATTTTTATGAGCTTTTCTCCTTGAATTGAAGAGCTCAAGAAGGAAGAGACCTCTGGCATAGTAAAATTCATCAGCAGCCTCCAAGGGGCTGACGATGCATCCCCATCAGAGCAGCAATGAGCAGAAATGGGCAAAGCTCTGTGGCTGCCCCAGCTCTGGGATGGGCCCTGGGCCTGGAGCAGGAGCAGCTCTGCAGGGCCCCAGGGCCGGGGCTCTTGTGCTGGCCTGGGCAGATGGGATGGCAGGAGGGGCTGCAGAGCTCTCAGCACCTCAGGCAGAGGGGAGCAGGGCAGCCAGGGAGCTCCTTTGGCCTTGGCCAAGCCCCTTCCCCCATGGTGGGGCTGAGTCCTGGCTGAGCTGCAGCTGCTGCTGTGCCCTTGGCAGGGGCTGAGGCCGTGGGGCAGTGCCCAGAGCAGCCTGGGCTGAGCAGAGCTGTGGGGCCAGAGCCGGCTGGGCTGTGCTGGGGAGAGGCCCTTGGTGCTGCCCAGAGCTCAGGGCAGCTGGCAGAGCTGGCAGGGAGCTGGGCTGGGCTGGGAGAGCCTGGCACAGAAACCATCAGTGTCCATCTCAGCCTGGCTGAGCGGGCAGGGGCAGGGAGATCATCCAAGGTCCACAGGTTCTCTGTGTGGGAGCTGAGCTTGTGACCCCCTGAGCCCTCCCAAGTGCTGGGGCTGCATGTCCAGCTCCAGAGGAGATGTGACAGATGGGAGCAGAGACATATAATTCCTGGTGGACTCTTCCTTGGGTTTGCTTATACAGGTTATCTGGATCCATATGTAGATGAGGTGTTTTGTGTCAGATAACACTGTGAGAGTGATAAGAATAAGATTTTTTAGCTGAAAATTATATTTCACACATAATGCACAATGAGAAAAAAATACACATAGGATCAGAAGAGCATCTGAATTTTTCAGAGCATGAGAGACTCATTGGTGTTCCAGCAGCCAAACCTGCTCAAATGCTTTCAAAGGCTTTCAAAGGCTTTCTTTAGATAAGAGGTGACCACCAGATGCCAACGCCAGCCAGAGCTGTCTATCCTGGCACCTTTTGTCTGAGAGAACCCTTGCATATAGGGAATTTTTCAGGAGGAGTATAAATTTTGGCTGTGGACACCTGGAAAGATGGATGGTTCATTCCATAGGAAGGAAAGCACAGAGCCCCAGTTCTCCAGGGGCTGATGAGAGGTGGCCCTCAATGTTCCAAGATCAGCCGGACCTGTCAGGTGGCCCCTGTGTCATGGTTTGACACTGGCACAATGCCAGCGTCCCCATGAAAATGCAACCCCACAAATGATTTCTGTGAAATGCAATCAGGAACAGAGCAGAGTAGGCCCAATAACAAAGGAGAAATTTTATTAAACTACTACTACTATAAAATGAAAAAAGCAAGAAAAAAAAAATCCAAAATTAAAACCTTCCAAAACACTCCTTCTTGCTCCCCCCAGTTCCAACAAACCACAGTGAAACACAACTTGGACCCCCAGTCAGGTTCCCACCCTTCAGAGGATCAATACTCAGTCCATCGAGGGAACAGAGTCTCTCCTGTGCCACAGACCCCCCAAGAAACACAGCTGCCACCTCTTATGTTTTCATGTCACACATGGCACCGCCCGGAGAGAATCTGCCAGTGTGACACTCTCCTTTCCATGTCACAGTGCTCTCACCACCATGCATGGACAGACTGCTCCATGGACAGACTGCTCTTAGGATTTTTCTTTTCAAGGATGCTTTGCCAAGAGAGAAAAAAAAAAAACAGTTCTGTTTTTCATTTTTGGGACCGCAGTCCCGCCCCATTTCCCCCTGGGGCTGAAGGTCCAAGAATAGAGATCTTCTCTTCTTTTCTCTGAAGACAGGGGGCATCACCACAACTCTCCTCAGCTCTTCTCTATTCACTCCACTTCTCTCTTTTTCTCAGCTGCTGAAGCATGTCTCTTGCCTCACCATGCATCCTTCTAAAATACAGTCTCTCTCCTGGAGGAGAAAATTGTTTCAGTCTATGGCTAACAAGAGAAAGTCTAGCCAAAAACCACTCCATCATCTCCTCTCACCTAGAATTTCTCCTTCTTACATCTCAGGCCCTAGACTGTCTCTTCTCTTTCAAATCAAGGAGGTATAATATTTCACAAAGCTTTCATCATCCAAGAGGGGGTTAAAAGTCCAAATTCCCCGGCCAGCTGGCCAGGCCCTCTGCCCAGACCTCCAGCTCCCACGCTGGGCACCTCACGCTCCCCTCCCTGCTCTTGCTGTCTCTTTCTCTCCCTCTCCACAGAGACTCTGGAGGGGGAATGGAGACATCCCAGATTTCTCCACCCTTCCATCTGCAGGGAGCCAGCCCGGTTCAGTCCCCTCCACCCTTGGGCCAACCTCAGTCAGGCTGTGGGGCTGACCCTCCCCACCCAGCCACTGGCCGGGCAGGGGAGAGGCTGCAGATGGGTGGTTTTATTTGGATATTAGTTTTTAGATTGTTTGGCTTAGATGATTTTTAAAAAGGGATTTTTATAGGAATTTAATCAGCTGAGAAGGAGCCACTCTGCAAACACTATTGACTGAAAATGAACAGGATAGAAATCAGTAACTCTGAAAGTTTTATTTGCTATCAAATACATTCCAGCCACCCAGCCCCACACAATCCCCATCACACCGCTCCAAACTGAGATCCCACTTCTCCCAATCTCCTCCCAACTCCATCTCACCCTGGCAGCTGTGGAATCAAGTGAGCTTTGTATATGATTGTGGTTTTTTGAGGTCAGAACATGCAATTTGAGGTGGGATTGTGCCTTTAAAGTTTAAAATTCAGTTGTTTTCAGTGGGATTGAGTGGTTTTGTGGTGACAGATCCATCTCTCTTGGCTTTTGAAATGTAAAGAGATGGAGAACACTGCCCAAAATTACCCCAGAACCCACAAATCCTCCAGAAGTTGAGTTCAGACTGTTCAGGGAGGGTGGAGTTGCTGGTGGCAGGATCAAATGAGACAGGTCTTGGTTCCAGAATCCATTTCTTACCCCCGAAAGACAGGGCAAAGGCAGGGCCGTGGGGTTTGTATAGGGTATCCCAGGGGTGGAGTTTGGGTTTGGGTCTAGGGAGGAGTTGTTAGCAACACAAGAAGGGTGAGATCAAATTCCTGCCTCTTAGCAACAGGAGCACTTCACACAGAATGTGTCCCCAAATCCTAAATTTCCCCTCAAACTCCTGTGAAATCGTGGGACTTCAGATATTTTATTTAACCCTGTTTAGGTCCAAGATCTTTAATTTAACCCTGTTTTTGCTGTGTTTAAAGAATAAAGATGAATCAGAGGAAAATTAGGGCCAAACCAAAAGGAGAAGCAGCCAGGTCTGTTCCCAACATGGATCACAGGGAATGTGGGTCACCAGACCTGTGCCCAATGTGGGTCCTGCAGTGGGAGATGGAGCTGGAGCAGCTCACGAGGCTCATCCTGCAGGTGGGACACTCTCAGGGCTTCCCTTACTGGTGCCTCTGTTGATGTCGGGTCAAGTGAAAGCTCCGGGTGAAGCTCTTCCCACACTGGGGACACTCGTAGGGCCTCTCCCCAGTGTGGATGCGCCGGTGGGTGACCAGGGTGGAGTTACGCTTGAAGTCCTTCCCGCATTCAGGGCAGCGGAAGGGCCTCTCATCCATGTGAATGCGCTGGTGTTTGAAAAGATCAGAGCTGGTGTGAAACCTCTTCTGACACTCGGGACACTCATAGGGCCTCTCCCCAGTGTGGATGCGTAGGTGCCTGATGAGTTCTGAGCTCCAACCGAAGCCCTTCCCACACTCCCCACACTTGTAGGGCCATTCCCCAGTGTGGATCATCTGGTGGCGGATCAGGGTTTTGCTCTGCCTGAAGCTCTTCCCACACTCCGAGCACTTGTAGGGCTTCTCCCCATCATGAAGCTTCTCAGGCACCACCATCTCCAAGCTCTGACTGAAGCTCTGTCCACCTTCCCGGCACAGGCTGGGTCTTTCCTTCTCAGAGCACCCCGGGCTGGGTTTGCAGACCTTCCTCTTCTGGGATCTCTGGAGATTTTCCTCCCTGTTGGATTCCTGTTCTGTGGAGTCACTCAAAATGGCCTCTTCCACAAGGTTTTGCCGTGGGGATTTGTCCTCCCAGCTCTCCATCCTCAGCTCCTGCTCTGGGGGAGGAAGGACAAGGAGAGGATGGGATTTGCCTCCGTGCCACAGAGAAGGACAAGGAGATCCCCCCAGTGTGTCCCTGGCAGGAGGGCACCGACAGCGGGGCTGTCCTGCAGCCAGGGGCCAGGCTGGGCTGGGAGATGGAGCAGGAGAGAAGGGGGAAAGGGGCACTGACTTCCTCCTCACCTGCCTTGGTGTCCCAGGGCATCTTCCTCTTCCTCATAGCCTTCTCCATCTGACAAACATTTGGGTATGGGAAGTCCTGTTTTGGGAGGAAAACAAGGGATGAGCACAGTGAGTTTTGTACTGGTTTGAAGGCAAAACAGGGAGAGTCTAAGCCAGAATGACAATTGAATAAGAAAATTAAGATCAAAGCAATGATACAGAAACACTGGTTTAAACTCACAGAGTCAGGATATAACCTGACACCCCGTTGCTCAGGGTGGTGGTAGCAGTCTGATGAAATGGTGGCTGCAGTCCAGCTCGAGTGATGAACGTGATTCTGTCAAAGCAGTGATCCTGTAGAAGGGTCTGGTCTTCCTCTGAAGGTCCAGTGGTGGTTATGGAGCTCTTGTCCTCTGGGAATCCAGTAGGCAAGGTGGTTGTGGTGTTGCAAATGGTGAGATTATATCCAGGCAGGAATGCTTGGTTCCTCCCCCTGGGCGGAGCATCCCACAATGGGATGATGTAATTTTATCATTCTTGCAGTGACACTCAATGGCCCATTAACAGAAGATGGCCCCTGGAGGGCGTTATCAGGGCTGAGCCATGGAAGAGATAAAGAACACTGCCCCACCTGTTGATAACAGTTTATGGAGATGGTGACTGAAAACACTTTTGGTTACATCTGACACTGTAACCTGAAACAGTGAGGCAATCCCTGCTCGGGGTGGGGGGTGAACACCACCCCCCTTACCCAAACTGGCTCCGGTGTAAAACCCCCACCCTGGGAAGGCCACGCACACAGGGGACAATGACACACTTGCTCCGCTTCAGGAAAGATCTCTGTCCATGTCACTCCCTTGCTCTCCCCCCTTTTCTCTTTCTTTCCATGTCTCTCTCTACCTCACATTTACTGATCAATAAAATCCACTTTGGATTTGGTCTTGTTAGCACCTTTATTGGGGGCAGAGGCATCTCTCTAACAATTTTATTATCCAGATTGCAACATTATTTTGGCACAGTGATTTCAGGGCACTGTTGTCTGGCCCCAAGTGCCTTTGACAACAGCATGGTTCTCTCCTCTGAGGAGTTTGTGACTCTTTCTGGAGGAACTCTTGGAAACATGGATGCAGCTTCCTCTGAGTGACTTTTGGGAGAACTTATGAGGAAAATGGCTTTTGTGGGTGGCCAGTGTAAAGAAAATATTTTGTTTTCCTTCTCTGAAAAGTCTGTTAAAATCACTGGAGGAAAGGGACCAAATGATGCCAGCAAGACTGACAAGGATCATTCACCCCAAAGTGAAGAACACAAGGCTACTTAAATCCTACAAGAAGCCCAGCTCAAGTAGCTAAATTCCCAAATAACTCCTGAATTCACGGGCTTTGGGGGGAGAAGCATTATTTTCTTTGTCCCTGTCACCTTTGTGTTAGCTACACAGAGCTTTCCCTTCCTTTTAATTATCTGTATTGGGCCAAATTTCCATGTTTTTTGTTTTGTTTTGTTTTTTTTTTTGTTTTGTTTTTTGGGAACCTGCCAGCATCTGAGCTGGAGCTGTGTTGGAAGTGATGAAATTTGGAATTGCCAGAGAATTGCTTCTGTTGTTGGTCTATTAATGTTTGGGATTTATTTGTGTTTCCATCAGAAATGACTTGTGGGAAGAGCAAATCTTCCTCAAGGCATTTTATGTAGGGTTAAATTTGATTTCTGCTGAGTTTGTTTTGTCCAGTGTCCAGAGGGTGCTCAAGGGGTCTCTGGTTTTGGTTTGGCCCTAATTTACTTCTGATTTGTCTTTATCTCTTAAAAACACCTGAAAAATGACTAAAAAGAGTATTGACCAGAGATGTCAGAAGTCCCACCATTTAAGAGGTATTTGAGGTGGAATTTACAGTATGGGAATATATTCTGGAGGATTTGTGGGTTCTTGGGGGATATCTGGTAGTATTCTCCATATCTTTGCACTCCAAAAGCAAAGGTGGATTGGTCTGTCACCTCAAAGTGACTCAATCCCACCTCAAAATGGCTGGTTCCCACCTCAGTCCCATGCCAAAATTGCTCAATTCCTCAGCCTCCAGGATGAGATGGGGTTGGAAGGTGATCGGGAGAAGTGAGATCCAAATTTGAGGTTGTGGGATCAGGATTGTGTGAGGCTGGGTGGGTGTGATTTATTTTGATAATAAGTAAAACTATCAGAATTATCGATTTCTGTCCCATTCATTTTTCTGTCAGTTCTGATTTGATTTTCAGAGTGCCACCTTCTCAGCTGAATTTATTTGTGACGTCCTGTCCCAGACTGAAAAGTAAGATGTATGTCAGTTGTCCTGTGTTAAGTGGGCGGTTTTTCCTTATCTCTTCCACAATCAATCCTCCCTTGGGGGAGATATCTGCTGATAATGAACCATTCAATGTCACTGCATGACTGATAAGAACTGTAACATCCCATTGTGAGATGCTCCACCCAGAAGGAGGAGACAAGCATTCCTACCTGCATCTAGTCTGGAGATTCTGGCCCACCAACACAGCTTTTTCTGGGCTGGATTTCTCAGAGGAACAGCTGCCTCTTCCTCTTCAGAGGAAGACACCCTTTCCTATAGGATCACTGCTCCAACAGAACCACACCTGACACTGCAGGAGGACTGCAGCCACAATTCCAATTGGATTGTGGCCAACACCCTGTCCAACAGGGTGTCAGGTTGTATTCTGGCTCTCTCAGTGTTGTTTTGGTTCACTGCATTGATCATATTTTCATTTTCTTCCCTAATAAAAAGCTGTTATTCCTGCTCCCATATTTTTACCTGAGAGCCCCCCTTAATTTCAAATTTATAGCAATTCAGAAAGAAAGAGTCTACATTTCTTCATTTCAGGGGAGGCTCCTGCTTTCTTTAGAAGACACCTGTGTTTCCAAACCAAAACACCTCCTTTCTCTCCTGCCTCCTTTGCCTGCTCTGTTTCTCTCTCAGTGTCTCCCTTGACCCAGGGCAGCTCTCACCAAAGACCCTGCCCTGATTTCATTCCCAATCCATGAGCTACAACAACCATGGGGGAAGTTATGAATGCTGGCAGTGAAATGTCCCTGTAGGATCTTGCTCCACTTGGCTTTTGGCTCTTCCATAAGAGCTTTGCCTTCAAGGGCAGGAACATCTTTTCCTGGCTGGGAACTGGAATTCCAGCCCCTGGGAGCGTGTGCCATGGATCCCAGAGGGGCATCCCCGAGGCTCCCAGGGTTCTGTTTCTGCTATTCCTCCCAAGGAGCTGTGCAGGGCAGGGACAAGGTGCAGCAGCTGTGTTGGTGCTGCAGTGTCACAACAGCTCCTGGTTCCAGGAGTTTCCACACTGTCAAGAGCGGTTCCTGGGTTCCATGATGCCCTGCTGTGTCCCCATGGATATTTGGTGTCATGAAGTTCTTCAGTGTCACAATGGCCACCTCGCTCCATGAGCTTCCACAGTGTCCAACTGGGCTCCTTGGATGGGCAGTGTCACCATGGACCATTGGCTCCATGCAGCCCTCTGGGTCACCATGGACTCCTTGGTTCCATGAGGTTCTGGGGGTGTCTCCATGGTCTCCTTGCATCCACAGTGTCACAATGGGCCACTGGATCCACATGGCCCTGCTGTGTCACCATGGCCCTTTGGTTCCATGGGACCCCAGGGTCACAATTGACTCCTTGCTTCCACATCACCCACTCAGTGCCAAAATGGCCCCTTCATTCCATGGGGGACACAGAAGATTTATAGAAACATTCAGGAAATCCTGCATAACACAGCTGGGAATATCTGCCTGCATTCTAGAAAGAGGTTAAAGGTGAGGATGGCACCAGCAGGTTCCATCTGCAACAGAGGTCCAGGGAAAGGGCAGGGACAGAGAACTCAGCTGGGAGACTCAGAGAATTCTGCTTCCAGAGATCATTTCTGGAAACACTGTCCTTTGTAGAAAGGTGACACCACTCCAGACAGCCTGTACTGAGCAGGTGACTCCTGAGTGGGGTTTGTTGTTCAGGAAACCTGCTCAGGCTTTTCCATTCTTTCCTTCCCCAGAGAAAAACTTCTCCTGGGCCTCTGTGCAGGCAGAGCCCTGAGGAGAGCAGGTGGGACACAGTGCAATGGGCTGGGACATGGAGCTGCAGAGCTCAGGGACAAGGTTCTGCTGCAGGGCACAGGGATGTCAGTGCCAGGTGGGTGATGTCAGACATGGTGAGGCTGGGGGTGAGGAGCAGCTTGTCCAAACAGGGTCAGCCCTCAGGGGGCTCATTCTTCTACATGCCCAGACCTCCTAAGGAGACACTGAGCATCAAGGTCACCTGGGGAATGCTTCTATCAGCTCTTCTCTGAACTGGAAACTAAGAATGCTCACTTAAAGAAAAAAAGATCATGAGGTGCACTTGGAAATCTTCCTCCTTACAAGGACTCCAAACTGACTCCAATCAGGCGCACAAGCCCTGGAGATTTGCAGACCATTGAATGAAGACAAAGCGCCCCTGAGAGCTTTCTGTATTTTGATGATCCCCACCATGGATTTGGGACTCAGTCCAGGACCCTCAGGCACTGAGAGAAGGCTGAAGAAGCTGCTCAAGGAGTCAGAAGCAAAATGCCAAGTCCCTTCGAGCATCACTGGGCCTCACTGAGGGCAGGGACTGCCAAAGGCTCCCAGGGACTGGTGAGAGCAGATCCTTGAGGCCAGGATTGCAGGGAGCCCAAGGCTCAGAGCAGGGAACTGCAATGCTGAGCAAGGCATGGGCTGGCTGGGGGAAGCAGAAAGGCCAAGCCCTGAGCCCAGCCTGGCACAGCAGGGCCTGTCCCTCACGGGTGGCTCGGGGCTGTTTGTGGGGCAGGGGGATGTGAGGGGCAGCAAGGACAAATGTCACAAATCTGTGTGACCCTGCAGATCCTCATGGAACCAAGTGGCCATTGTGGCACTGTGCTGACTCATGGAATCAAAGAGACCATTGTGAACTCAGAGACCCCAAGGAACCAAGGGTCCATGGTGACCTTGTGCAGCCGCAGTGTCACAGAGGAGCTGTTGTGACACAACGAGGGCACACGGAGCTGAGGGGCCATTGTGACACATCAGGGCTCTGTGGAACCACAAAGCCATTGTGACATTGCAAGGGCTCATGGAAGCACAGGGCCACTGTGACACTGCAGGATCAAGGGGAACATTGTGACACTCCAGGGCCTGATGGAACCAAGGAGACCATTGTGACACTGTGGGGTCCCACAGAACCAAGGGGACATGGAACAGGTCTGGCTGGCTGGGCCTCCTGGGGACCACCTGACAGGTCTGGCTGACTTTGGTATGTTGAGGGCTGCTTCTCATCTGCCCCTGAAGCACTGGGGTGTCGGCCTGATTTTTTAAGGTTTTCTAAGACCTTCTGAGTTTACATTCTTGTAGCAAATTTTCTCACACAAATTTCTGTAAAAAACTTATTGCTTTGCATTCCTTCATAGAGGAGGAGAAATTTGATGGACGGTAGTTTTGTCCAGTGTCATTGGAAGGTGGCACTTTCACCCTCCAATCCACTGTCACCTTTGGAAAACTATAAATGTTGGAGTCAGAAATAAATTTCATTTCTTTTACCGTCATAAACGCAAAGGTGCCCATCATGTTTTCTCATGTTCCATAGTGACATTGGGGCTCTGGGCTTTCCTTCCTATGGGAGAGAACTATTCTTCTCCTCCAGGGGCCTATAGCCAAAACTGGAATTCCTCCTCCAAATTTCCTTATATTGCAAGGATTGTTTATAGATGAAATCTGCCAGGAGAGACAGGTCTGGCTGCCTTGGCTACCCAGGGGCCACCTCTCATCTGCCTTTCAAACACTGGGACCATGTGCTTTTCTTTCTTATGGGAAAAAAACATCCATCTCAACCAGGTACCCATGGCCAAAATTGGGCATCTGTGTTAGAGAAAAATGCCGCGGGAGACAAGACTCATGATATCATGATCATCAAGTCTCAGTTTATTGTAACAGATTACATAGTTTATATATGTTCGTTAATTAGCTCATACATATTGCAAAAGCCAAGCTCATGATTGGTTGCTATGTGACTTGTACTATTATCTTAAAAGTATCGTTATGATCGATACATGCCTGTCCGGCTGGCCTTGCAGTTAGAACAGCTTAGTACCCCCTTTGTTCTTCTCTATCTACTTCTACATACTAAGCAATTTCAATATCCTGCTTTCTGCACATCATCTATTCTTCAGGGCCATGCGAACTTTGCAGCAGTCACGTAGCCCTCCCTATTTGGATTAACTTTACAGTATCATGTCCCTTGTCGTTCAACCATTCCTCTGTCAGGCTCTCTTCATCTCCCCCGTTTTCCTTTTGGACAAGAAGGTGTGCATTCAGCATTTTCTGCAAAAGCTGCTGCATCAAGCCTTGCAAGCAAGTAAACACACAGGGCAAGACAAGCAAAAGTATCACAATTATGCTTAGAACTATTATGCCATATTTGATGATGTCCCTCAACCATGGTCCAATCCCCAATCCTTTCAGCCAGCCTTCCAAGCCCAATCCGTCCTCCACCTTCAACTGTTGAGTTAGCTCGGTCAATTTTCGTATTTGCTTATGGATGGATGTAGAGTGATCAGATAAGTTCATACAGCACATTCCTTCAAATTCCTCACAACCATGACCTTGGGCTAGCAATAGGAAATCTATAGCCGCCCTATTCTGCAGTGTGGCATGTCTTACTGAGTCTACGTCCAAAAGCATGTCACTTAAGGCCTTCGATGTAGCATTTGTCTGTTTAGCTAGCCAGCACCCCAGCTTGTTGAGTTGAGCTAATGCTCCTGCTGAGGCAACACCAGGCGCTAGGAAAGAGGCAGCAATAATCGCCTCAGGGGACCAAAATCTAACATTATCTTGACAGTTACTGGCAAAGTTATGTACACTGCGTCGCAATCTGCTGCCATGATGACGCCGAGCCATGTCTAATATCATTGATGTGTTGGGTGTCAGCAATGACAATCTTCCTAACGAACAAGGGCCTCCCTTTATTCTGGAAGGTATGCCAGCCCAAGCTCTGTCACCACAAATAAAGAATATTCCTCGGGGCAAAGAAAGCGGATTATTTGTTGACTTTGAAACCTTTTTGGCCGTGTACTGACACCAGATACTACTGTTTCTGTAAATTGGCAAAGTGGAATTAACGACAATTGCAGACTCATTGATTCTCTGTTGCTTGCTTGTCCAGTTAAAGTACAAACAGCAATCCATGCCAACTGCCCCCAGTAGCTCTAGCTCCTGGGGTTCTGCCGGGGCGATCGGTAAGTAGGGCACCCACCTGTCCCAATTATCTACAGTAGTATTCAAATTTAAATTATCGCAAGTTGGAACACGTGTAGGACATGGCCATGTATCCAATGGTAGACCGACTAGGCAGGTGGAGAACGGATTGCCTGGGGAAGATAAAGCAAGACAGATGGACTCTTGCCCTGTTAGATTTGCCATTGTGACCCATACATTTGTTTTAGGTTGAGGTGGGACGTATGCCTGCACACTTAGCAGCACGGCTGCGATGACGAAACCTCCTACACTGCGTGTCCCATTCGTCTGGGTCAACTTGCCACTGAATGGGGATGCCAATACCATTCTGACAACAGGAATCTATAATCCCTGTCCTTTTAACACCTAGAATTTTCTCTACTAAGTGCTGTACCCTCCAAGCTAGCCTTCTTAATTCCAGGTCTTCTCTATTTTCTATTAATCTCAGGCTCTCCCTGATAGGCTGACCTGTTAATCGTGTTAAAGCGCGCTGTGGTGAGTCAAAGCTCCACTGGCGCTGACAGGTAAGACACCAGAATGCAGAGGTAAGGTGGTGCTGATGAATCCACCAACGATGAGAGCACCCTCCACAATATATTTTTACCCAAGATTGGTGGTCATAACTATTGCAAGTCAAGCAAGCAAGCGGACAAAAGCGGTCAAAGTCTCTAGCTAACTGAGGCAAGAGGCAGTCTTCAACTTCTCTCTCCGAGTCAAACAGGAATTTAATCTGAAACTCTTCTAATTCATACAGGATCCTGGAGATCGTCCTCTGTAGGCGCTGCCTCCTTCTCTGCTCCGGGCTGGTCATTGGTGGGCCGCACCCACTTAGCTGGGACCCACACAGTACCTGTTGGTGTAGAAACACAGAGATAGCCCCTGCCCCAGTATAATACTTTGGCTGGACCTTGCCAAATCCCTGTTTTTGGATCTCTATACCTGACTACCATTTGCGGAGGGGTAGGGGCTTTAGAGGCAAAGTGAGTAATTGCTGCGGGTAACCCCCCATCTCCAAAAATACATAAGTGATTAAGCACAAACAGGCATTTCAATAACCTATCCTGCACGCGGACTGTATCAATGTATTTTTCCAGATATTGTTTAAGAGTTCCATTGGCTCTCTCTACTATTGCCTGTCCAGTAGGGGAGTTTGCAATCCCTGTAACGTGTGTGATGTTCCATGTTTGCATAAAGCGGGCAACACGTTTACTGCAATAAGCAGGGCCATTATCAGTCTTGATCTTTTGAGGCACTCCCATGACTGCGATACAGCTGCTGAGATGTCGCTCCACATGAAGGGCCCGTTCTCCTGTCTGAGCAGTAGCCCATATGTAATGGCTGTAAGTATCAATAGTCACATGGACGTACTTCAAACGACCAAAACTAGGTACATGGGTGACATCCATCTGCCAAAGTTCATTAGCTTGCAGGCCTCGCGGATTTACTCCTATTCCCAGGCCCACTCCTCTGTTGTGATGGCTACATATGGGGCAAGCCTTAACAATAGCTCTAGCTTCTTGTAGTGGAATACGGAACTCCTGTGATAGGCCTTTGGCATTCTGATGAAAGATAGCATGGTTCTCTCGGGCCATTGTTTGCCGTGGAAGTACTACATGATGAGCAATTGACACTGACACTAATTTGTCGGCTCTGGCATTGCCTGCTCCCAGTCCTTCATTCCATTTGTGGCTGCGGACATGTATGATAGAATATGCCTCCCTTCTGTTCCTTAAGGCGTGCTTTAATTGAAGAAAGAGCTCGTAAAGACGCTGATTTTGGACCTCCTTGATGGCGGCATCTTCAATCCTTGATGCCACTCCTACGACATAGAGTGAGTCAGAAACAACGTTCAGCGGCCCCAACAAGTGAGACACTGCCCAAATAACTGCCCTTAACTCCAATGTCTGTAAGTTGTCCTGAAATGTTGCTTCCAGTATCTGGTAATGCCATTGTTGTTCTGTCTTCCAGACCACAGCCGCTCTGCGTGATTTGCGGCCTGCGTCTGTGAAAGCTGTAATGGCATTTGAGATAGGCTTCTCCTTTCTGAGGGGTTTCTGTATCCATGTCCATTTTCCTACCCATTGTAATTGTTTGGGTGTAAGGGGTCCTGTACTAACAGTAGCTGCAGATGAAAGCAATGCTTCGGCAAGGGGTGCAGAGTTTAGAAGGTACCAGTCCAAAGTGGGTTTTTCCATGGGTATATTGATTTTTACTGGTTCTGAACCACTTATCTCTAAAATACGAGTACGTCCCTTCTTGATAAGTGTTGCCAGGCTGTCGACCTTGGAGGTTACTGTTCTTTTTTGCTGTAATGGGGGTGAGATCCATTCTAGCACCACTGTCTCCCCCGTTTTCTTTTCATGCTGGGTGACAGCCCCTAATAGGTGGTCCTCAGTGTTCCAAATGGTCAAATGTAAAGGAAGATCAGGATCAAGACGTCTCACAAAACCAGTAGAGATGCAGTGTGTAATGTCGTGTAAAGCACGACGTTGATCTGACGTCAGGCGAACTGGAGTGCAGGGATCGGTTCCTTTGAGGAGTGGGCGCAGTTTGTCTAAAAGGATATTAGGAATTCCAGTAACTGGCTTGAGCCATTGTAGGTCGCCCAAAAGCCTTTGCGCTTCATGCAAGGTGTTGACTGATGACTGGATAGATAGCTTCTGTGGTGTAACTCGCTGTTGAGTGATCGTCCATCCCAAGTATTTCCATGGAGCAGAAAATTGAATTTTGTTGGCTGCAATGACGAGAGAAGACTTCTCTAAGGTATGCAGGATATCATGGATTTGAGAGTCTAAAAAAGGGGTTGCTTGTGCGAACAGAATATCATCCATGTAGTGATAGATGATGGTATCGGGCATGCGTTGTCGCAGTGGCTGAAGTGCTGCATCCACATATAGCTGACAAATTGTAGGCGAATTACGCATTCCTTGTGGCAAAACCGTCCATTCAAATCTCCTGGCTGGCTTGCCATGATTGAGGGCAGGGAGAGTAAAGGCAAACCTTTTAGTATCTGCAGGGTGCAGAGCAATAGTAAAGAAGCAGTCTTTCAAATCTATAACTAAGATGGGCCATTCTTGTGGTAACATAGCAGGATTCGGCATCCCAGGTTGCAGTGCTCCCATAGGTTCCATCTGATCATTTACTGCTCTGAGATCATGCAAGAGCCGGTACATCTGCCTACAGAATTCCCTATATCCAATGATAGCTCCCAGAAAAATGATGCCAGGAATCACAAATCTGGCTGGCCTTGGCTTCCTGAGGGCTGGCACTCATGTGCCTCTGAAACACTGGGACTCTGTGCTTTCATTCCTAATGAAAAGAACTCTTCTTCCTGTCTAGGTGTCCACGGCCAGAACTGAGATTCCACCTCCAAAATGCCCTATGTCCAAGGATAGCCCCTAGATGAAAGTTGTCAGGAGAGAGAGGTCTGGCTGGCTTGGCCTAAGGCTGGCCACATCTCATCTTCTTCTAGAACACTTGGATTTTGTGCTTTTCTTTCCTATAGGAAAAAAAAAATCCATCCTGAGCAGGCATCCATGGCTAGAACTGTGATTCCACCTCCAAAACTCTGTACATCCAATGATTGCTCCCAGTGAAATCTGCCAGGACAGACAGATCTGGCTGCCCTTGGCCTCTTGGGGAAGCCTCTCACCTGATTTCAAAACACTGGGGTCAGTGGTTTCCTTCCAATGAAAAAGACCTGTCCTTCTTCTCAAGGTGTTCATGGTCAAAATTGAGATTCCTTCTCCCAAATTCCATATATCCAAGGATCTCTCCATGACAAAAGCTGCCAGGACAAACAGGTCTGTCTGGCTTGGCCTCTCAAGAGCCACTTCTCTTCACTTCTGCCTCTGAAACACTGGGGCTCTGTTCTTTCCTTCCTATGGAAAAGAACTGTCCTTCTTATCTACGCAGAAATGGCTGAAATTTGGGTTCCACTTCCCAAATTCGCTATATCCAAGGGTTGCTTTCAGACAAAAGCTACCAGGACAGAGAAGTCTGGCTGGCTTAGGCCTCTGGTGGAAGACTTTCATCTGTCCTTGAAACACTGGTGTTCCGTGCTTTTCTTCCTGTGGAAAAGAAGCATCCTTCTACTTTGGGTGTCCATGTCTGAAATTGGGATTTCACCTCTAAAATTCCCTATATCCAAGGGTTCCTCCCAGTCAAAATCTGCCAGTACCATCAAGTCTGGCTGGCCTTGGCCTCTGGTGGCTGCCCCTGCCACACTGGGGCTCCGTCCTTTCCTTCCCATGGAGATCACTGTGACACTGTGGGCACCTCATGGAACCAAGGGGATCATTGTGGCACCACTGGAGCCCATGGAACCAAGGGGCCATGGTGACACCATGGGGCTCCATGGACCCAGAGACCATTATGACTCTGTGGGGCCTGATGGAACCATGGAGACCATTCCGACCCCTCAGGGCCTGGTGTCACCAAGGGGGCATTGTGACACCTCAGGGCCTCCTGGAAGCAAGGGTCCATTGGGACACTGTGGGGCCCCATGGAAGCGAGGGAACATGGACCAGGTCTGTCTGGCTTGGCCTCCCAGGGGCCACCTGACATGTCTGGTTGATGTTGGGATGTCAAGGGCTGCCTCTCATCAGCTCCTGGAGCACTGGGGCTCCATGCTCTCCTCTGTATGGAAACGAACCGTCCATCTTTTCAGATGCCCATTGCCAAAACTGACACTCTGCCAAAAAACTTTCTGATATTCAAGAGTATCTCTCAGAACAAAATCTGGCAGCTCTGGCTGGACCTGTCCTCTGGTGGTCACCTCTCATCTGCCCCTAAAGAAGTGGCACTTTGTTCCTTCATTCCTATGGAAAAGTACTGGTCTTCATGTACAAGGGACCATGCCCAAAATTAGAATTGGCCACTGAGCCCAGCTGGGCTCACGGAACCATCTGCAGCCCCGAGCAGATATTGACTCTGCCAGTGCTGCCATCCTCCCTCCAGTGAGAGAAAAGGACACAGGGCAGGCACACAGAGGAGCAGCATGAACACACCGAGGTCACTGAAGATGAGATGCCTTGATCCTGGGGCTGGAATCCTCTGGTAAAGCTGTGGAGAAGGATGTCATTGATACATCAGACTCTCTTTTTCCCTATAATGCATTGAAAAGTATGGGGAGATGACTTGTTTCAGCAAAGGCCTCCATGCTAAAGTAAGCAAATATTGAAGTAGTTGTGATCCCATGAGAAATTTGAACAGAGAAAGAGCTGAGTGATGACACCCTGTGCTCTCAGGGAGAGAAGAAGAAGATCTCTGCTCCCAGAGATTAAGATGATTTCAGAAAGAGATGAAGAGAACCTTTGCTCTTAAACAGCTCATCTTTACACTAATACCCCATAAGTTGACATGGCTCATAAGCACAGCTGTGGTAAAAGCTGCGAAAAAATGTCAGGGACTTTACAATTGCAGATTTTTTGGGTGGCTGCTATTTGTAGAAATGAAAACCCGTGAGATAACTGTTTTCTTGTGGAGAAGCCTCTATAACATTAACATGACTGACTTCTCTCCCTTAATGAAGACAGACTATTCTAGAGGTGGTAAACTGACCGAAAATTTTATGTTTTGTCTCTTTACATTGTCAGGTTGTATGGTGAGGGGAAGTGTTCTGAATGTTTTGTTCTATCCATGTTGCTTTTTCTTTTAGTTACTGTTATCAAAATTTTATTCATGCTCTTAGAGTTTTGAGCCCACTTTGCCTTTATCCTAATCCTATCTCACAGCAGGAAATGAGTAAGTATATTCTAGTGAATGTACTGGTAATTAGCCAACACTGAACCCACCACACTAATTGATGCATTGGCTGAGAAATCTCAAAATGGTGAACCAAAACCACTACAGAAACTTCCTGATGAACTGCACTAGAGCAGAGGGAAATCAAGCTAAAACCATGATTTTTCAGGACTTGCTTGATCCTAATGAGCCCTGGGGTGCATTTGGAGCTGAGCCCTGTAACCTCAGGGCCTGAGAAGAGATTGCACAAACCTTTCCAGGAGTCCAAGTCAGAGGAAATACCCAAAGTGGTTGGAGTCTAAAGCATTATTGGGAACCACAAAGGTCCATCTATACTAAACGCTCTTCATGGAGTCCTTGGAGGAGAGAACTGGAGGCCAGGATGGCACAAAAACTTCTCAGAGATTCAAAATGGCACAAAGAATTCTCAATGTGGAAAGGAAAATCCAAAAATACCTCACAAATGTTAAGAATCTTAAAGTATTAATGAGCCCCACTGAGTGTCAGTAAAAAGCTCTCAAGGGACTCATTAAAGCAGATAATTGGGGCCAGGATTGCACAAACTTCTCACAGAGTCTGTAGCAAAAGGGAAACACCAAGTACTTTAAAAGAACTGAAGTACCTTGAAGCATTAATGGGCCCCACTGAGTGTTGTTCCTGACAAAGCCTCCCCAGGGACTAATTAAAGAAGATAATTGGAAGCCATGTTTGCAGAAAGCTCTCAGAGACTCCAAGGCAAAAGCAAAAGCCAAAGTCCTTTGCAAAACCTGCAGTTCCCTGGGAGCATGAAGGAGCCCCCAGGGCCATTCCTGACCAAGGCTCCCCAGGGACTCCTTCCAGCAGATCCTTGACCCCACTGGGATGTGGGCATGGGGGGGATGCTGAGGGCAGGACCAGGGGCTGACAGTGCCCAGCCTGGCTGTGGCTGTGCCCGGAGGCCCCAGGGCCTCAGGACAAGGTGTCTCATCACAGCCCTTGGTGGCACAGACCCTGCTGTGCCCCAGGGCACCAAGACTTGGCTTCTCTTTGTCCCCTCCTGCCATCAGTGCCTCCAGTTCTCTGCTCTGCCTGGGGTCTGGGGACACTTTCTCAGTCGTGTCCCTCAGAGGGACCCATTAAAAGTCCAAGAAACTTTGGAGTTGGATTCTGACTTGGAGTTCTGGAGAGGTTTCTGCAGCTCCCTCTCAGGGCCTGATGTTCAGGGCCTGAGCACAAAGCCCCAGAGGGTCATTAAAATCCTTGTGCTGTGTCTGTGCTGCTGAGCTGGGCCGGGCTCCTGGCACAGAGGGTGATCCTGGTAACCAAGCAGAGCTTCAAAAGCACATTTCTCTTGCTGAGCAGCTCTTCTTCCAGCCCAGCAGGGCTGGGGCACTGCCTGCAGCCAGCCCGAGCACAGCACAGAGGCACAGAGAGCTTCAATCAGTCAGGGCTGGGAAGGGGCTGAGAAGTGCCTGGGGCAGAATCACTGCCAGCCCTTGGCACAGGATCCTTTGGCTGCAGGACAATGCAGCTGCAGCTCCTGGAGAGATCTCCTAAAGCTGGAACATCCCAATGCCCACAGAGCCTGTGAGTGCATTCTCTGCTCATCTGTGCAGAGCAGCCAGGGGTGCCCAGGGCTGTCCTGCAGAGCAGGGTCCTGCAGCCCAGGGCGCTGTGCTGGGCCAGGGACTCTGCTGCCTGCCAGGGACAGCTCTCAGCCGGCCCTGGAGCTGCTCCCAGCGCTGGCCAGGAGCTGTGGGGGGAAGGAGCCACCCTGAGCAGGGCAGGTGCTGCTGCTGAGAGGGGCTGGCTGGGGCAGGGCTGCTCCCAGCTCCAGACCAGCCTGGGCACAGCTCCGGAGGACACTTCCCAAAGAAGGTAAGCCTAGGATTATACTTATATACTTAGAAAACTATAATCCTTTATTATTACTATTAAACTCTTGATTAACTATGTTAAACTCTTACTGAACACTATTAAACTGTTATTATATACCTCTAGATCTATAATATTTAATTAACTTCAGTACATTTCCTTATGGTTTCTCTTAGAATTTAGAAAAATAATTAAAAAAATTTAAAAAAATTTTTGAATATTATATAGTCTTTTCAACAGGATGAGCACCTACAAGAAGAACATTTTGGTTTTTGTATGCCAGCAGTGATAACAAAAACTGGGGGAAAAAAGCCCTTGGACCTCCTCCAATGTGCTGAGCCAGGGGTGTGTAACTGGGACAAGTAAATATCCTTTCGAATGTCCTTGTTAAAAATTGTAATAAATCAACCTTAATGAATTATTGAAATCAGGGGCTGGGTGTGCCTCATCCCTACTGGGAAACCGGGAAGCTTCCAATAAAGGTCTGGTTTTTACTTTACTGTTCTAACACTGTTGCAAGGGCTTTTTTTCTCCTTTAATTATAGACAACAGGGGGATGAGAGAAGCAGAACAGGAATTGTAGTCCCAGAATGACAGAACATTCTGAGTTGAAAGGGACACACAGGATCATCAAAGGAATGTTTTAACATGTCCAGAGACTCCAGAACTGTGACTTTGGGTAGTCAGTGTCTCTGCTGGGAGCCTCCCAAAGGGCCTTCAGCCACTCCTCAGCCCTGGGCAGCAGCAGCATCACCTCTGCAGGGCCCAGCAGGGCTCTCCTGAGCTGCCCTTGCCCAGCTGCACACAGAGCCTGCCCCAGCCAGGGCCCTGCACACAGGCAGGTTTCTGTAGGGCTGGGCCGAGGGCACACAGGGTGGGATGGGCTCTGTGAGCGCTGGCAGGGACAAGGCACCTCTCAGGAGGGGATGTCCAGGCCCAGGGAGATGCTCAGGGAAGCAGAGGGGGCTGAACAGAGCAGTGCTGGGGGAACAAGCCCATCCAGCCCCTCACCTTCCCTCAGCCACAGGGAATCCTTTGCCTCTCACATCTCTCAGTGGCAAACTCTGAGTGTAGCAGGAATGCTGGGGATTTCTGACCTCAGAGAAAAAAAATGATCTATGGGTAGGATAACAATTCCTTAAACCAACTCCTGCCTTCTTTTTCCCCTAGAAGTGTGCATGCAAATGGTACTAAGCTTTTCTGCATTAGGAGTGATTTCTGTGACAAATCCTGAATTTCCAGCCTTTTCCCTCTGGCATATGGCCACAAACCCAGGGCAGCAGGGCAGGAATGGCTCCTCGAGATCCCCCAAGCACAGCCCTGCCTGCTCCTGGCACACTCAGCCAGCACAACTGGAGCTCAGGCAGGGACCTGGGTGAAGGTTTTCCCAGAGCAGGGACAAGGGTGGGTGAGTCCCAGCAGGACAGGCTGCAGGGAATGGCCCAGGTTTGTCTCCAAGCAGCCTCTCCTGACTTGTCCCTGTCCTTTCTCCATGAACAGGTGCCCATGTGCAGCCACAGCAAATGTCCAACAGCAGCTCCATCAGCCACTTCCTCCTGCTGGCACTGGCAGACACGCGGCAGCTGCAGCTCCTGCACTTCTGCCTCTTCCTGGGCATCTCCCTGGCTGCCCTCCTGGGCAACGGCCTCATCATCAGCGCCGTAGCCTGTGGCCACCACCTGCACACGCCCATGTTCTTCTTCCTGCTCAACCTGGCCCTCAGCGACCTGGGCTCCATCTGCACCACTGTCCCCAAAGCCATGCACAATTCCCTCTGGAACACCAGGAACATCTCCTACACAGGATGTGCTGCACAGCTCTTTTTCCTTCTGTTCTTCATCTCAGCAGAGTTTTCCCTGCTGACCATCATGTGCTACGACCGCTACGTGTCCATCTGCAAACCCCTGCACTATGGGACCCTCCTGGGCAGCAGAGCTTGTGCCCACATGGCAGCAGCTGCCTGGGCCAGTGCCTTTCTCATTGCTCTCATGCTCATGGGAAATACATTTTCCCTGCCCCTGTGCCATGGCAATGCCCTGGGCCAGTTCTTCTGTGAAATCCCACAGATCCTCAAGCTCTCCTGCTCACACTCCAAACTCAGGGAAGTTGGGCTTATTGTCCTAAATGCTATTCTATATTTTGGCTGTTTCATGTTCATTGTTTTCTCCTATGTGCAGATCTTCAGGGCTGTGCTGAGGATCCCCAATGAGCAGGGACGGCACAAAGCTTTTTCCACCTGCCTCCCTCACCTGGCTGTGGTCTCTCTGTTCATCAGCACTGGCACAGTTGCCTACCTGAAGCCCCCCTCCATCTCCTCCCAATCCCTGGATCTGTCCCTGTCAGTTCTGTACTTGGTGGTGCCTCCAGCCCTGAACCCCCTTATCTACAGCCTGAGGAACCAGGAGCTCAAGGCTGCCATGAGGAAACTGATGACTGGATGCTTCCAGGGACATTAAACTGCTGTCCAATTTCTGCAAATTACCTGTAATACATATCATTTTGATATTTCTTTTTGGTTTAATTGTGGAGGTTCTTTTTCTTTGTTTTCCTTTTTTAATCTTGTCCACAAAGAAAAGCCATTCCTTGCGCCATGTCTCATTTTGTTTCACTCCATCTTCCCTGTGGCCACAGACTGTGTAAATGGGGGGCTGCACTCTTGATGGCTTTCAAGGAACTAAAGGATCTCCCAGAAGATTTTTCTCCAGAGAGACCCTTTTGCTGCCTTCTCAGAAGCTGCAGCAGCAATGTCTGTGTGCAGAGCTGGGGCAGATCAGAGCTGGCACAGCAGCTCCTCTCCGGCTGGCCACACCATCCCTGATCCAGGCCAGGAGCCATTGGCCTTCTTGGCCACCTGGGCACACTGCTGGCTCATGTCCAGCCTGATGTCCATCAGTCCCTGCAGGTCCCTTTCTGCCTGGCTGCTGTCCAGCCACTCTGTCCCCAGCCTGTAGCACTGCAGGGGTTGTTGTGGCCAAAGTGCAGGACCCGGCACTTGGACTTGTTAAACCTTACCTTGTTGGATTTGGGCCCTGGATCCAGCCTGTCCAGGGCCCTGTGCAGAGCCGTCTTACCCTCCAGCAGATCAGCACTCCCAGAAAGATGTCCTTGGTTCCAAGGGTCTCCTCAGTGTCACAATGTCCCTTTGGTTACCCCAGGCCCTGCACTGTCACACTGGTCTCCTTGGTTCCATGGGGCCCCAGGGTGTCACAAAGGGCCCATGGTGGTCACATGAGGTCCCACACTGTCACAATGCTCTGTGGTTCCACAAGTCCCCTCAGTGTCACAATGGACTCCTTGTTTTCATGAGCCCACACAGTGTCACAAGGGCCTTCCAGATTCCTTGAGGCCCCAGAATGTCACAGTGGCCCCTTGGTTACACAAGGTCCTGCAGTGTCACAATGTCCCCTTGGTTCCATGAGGCCTCGCAGTGTCAGAAGGGCCCCTTGGTTCCACTGGGCCCTGGACTCTCCCAATGCTCTCCTTGGTTTGGCAGTGTCACAGTGGTGAAACCCCTCGGTCACACGAGGCCCCGCAGTGTCACCATGGCCTCTGTGGTTCCACCAGGACCCAGTGTCACAGGGACTCCCTGGTTCCATTGGGCCCCAGAGCACCACAATGGAGCCCTGGTTCTATGGGGCTGCACAGGGTCACCATGGTCCTCTTAGTTCCACGAGGCCCTGCAGGGTCACAATGGCTCCAGAGTGTCCCAATCATCACAGAATGACAGAATCAAAGAGGCTGGAAAAGACATTTGGGATCATCAAATCCAACCAATGCCCTAATACCGCCTTGTCACCCAGACCATGCCACTGAGTGCCACTGGAGAGGGACAGTGACTCTGCCACCTCCCTCCTGGCTTGCCCATTCCAATGCCCACTCACCCTTTCTGTGAAGAACTTCTTCCTCTTGTCCAGCCCAAACCTCCCCTGGTGCAGCTTAAGGCTGTGTCTTCTTGTCCTGCCCTCCAGCAGATCCACACTCACACCCAGCTTGGTGTCACCTGCAAATCTGGGGATGGTGGGCTCGATCCCCTCACCCAGATCATCGGTGAAGATGTTAAACAGGACTGGGCCCAACACAGATCCCTGGGGACAGCACCAGGGACTGGACACCAGCTGGGTGCAGCACCATCCCCACTCCTCTCTGGGCCCAGCCTCCAGCCAGCTCTTCCATCTCCCAGCCAGGAGAGAACCTGCCCCAGCCGTGGGCTGCAGCTTTTCCAGGGAATGCTGTCAGAGACAATGTCCAAGGCTTTGCTGAAGTCCACATGGACACATCCACAGGCTTTCCCACACCCACAGGTGGGTCACCTGGTTATAAAAGGAGATCAGGTTGCTCAGGCAGGACCTGCCCCTCTTAAATCCACACTGGCTGGCTCTGACCCCTCGGCCATCCTGTGGGTGCCCTGTGGTGGCTCTCAAGGTGATCTGTTCCATAACCTTGCCGGGCACCGAGGTCAGGCTGACAGGCCTGGAGCTCTCCAGATCTTCCTTCCAGCCGTTCTTGGGGATGGGCTCACACTGGCACCTCCAGTGCTCTGGGACCTTCCTGGTGAGTCAGGACTGATGGTAAATGATGGGGAGCTGCTTGCGGAGCTCATCCACCAGCTCCCTCATCCCCCTAGGATGGATCCCATCTGATCCCATACATCTGTGAGCATCTGAGTGGCTCAGGAGGTCACCATCTGCTTCCTCCTGGATTCAAGGGGCCTATTCTGTTCCCTGTGCCCATCTACCAGCTCAGGAGAACTTTTGTGCTGAGGACAATCTGTCTTAATATTGAAAACTGAGACAAAGTAGATGTTAACTAGCTCAGCCTTTTCCTCATCTTTATAGTTACTATATTCCCCACTGTATCCAATATAAAGTAGAGGTTCTCCTTATCCCACATTTTGCTAACAATTTATTTATAGAAACATTTTATGTTATTTTTCAGAGAATTTGCCAGTTTAAACACTAATTGAGTTTTCACCTCTCAACTTTTCTTTCTTTATAACCTGTTGACATCTTTAAACACTTCCTGAATTGTCAGTCCTTTTTTTCCCTTGAGATCCCACAAAACCTCCACGGACAGTCAGAACAGTCATTTTCCTCACCACCTCATTTTTTGACACACTAGGACAGGCCGCTCCTTCCCCCTTATGATTACTTTCTTGAAATGTGTTCATCCTCCCTGGACCCCTTTGTTTTTAAGGGCTGTTACCCATAAAAAAATCACTCCCTGATTTTGTACTCCTCAAATCAGCATCCTAAATAGGCCAAAGTCTTCCCTTCCTAATTCCAGTGTGGAAGTTTTGTTGCTTCCCCTCCTTCTGTCACAGATCATTGAAAACTTGATTATTTCATGGTCCCTGTGCCCCAGGCAGCCTCCGACCCCCACATCTGCCACCAGCCCTTCTCTGTTTGTGAGCAGCAGCAGACAGAGCTTTCCTTGGGAGTGGAGTGTTACCAAACATTCGGTAAAACAGAAAACTCCTTAACACCAGTGCAGCATTAAGAAGCAGCATTCTTTATTCAGCTGGATGCACGGGGGATAGCTCCTCCCAAAGCCGAGCATACTGAGTGCAGGAAAGTTTCTGTTCATTTTCTGTATTTTTCACACATATTCATTGATTGTGCTGGACTAAACACACATCTGATAATCATTGCCCCAGAATCATTAACATATTTCCCCTCCCCTTTACCCATGTGTTCTTCTGTCCTGGGGGTCTCTCTGGTGGTTTCTGATGGTCGTGGACCCCAATGTTCCCGTGGGCCTGGCTGAGCTGTCAGGACACTGAGGCTGGTGAACTTCCAGTTCCCCTTGTCCCACAATGGGCATTGTGTGGTTTCCATAGGCCTGGGGTTTTGGAGAACAAGCACCAGGTGTCAGCTTACCTGGTGGAGACAAATTTATCATCTGGTAACATGAGTTCACAGAGTGACATCACAGAGTGGATTATGTGAGGCCATTGAGCAGCTACAGCATTATAGACTATCTCTGTGACATCACAGAGCTGGCTGTGATATCATAGGGCAGAGGTTGTATATCATAGGGCAGACTATGACATCAGAGGCCTTTGTGTACGTAAGAAAATGGGCTGTGACATCACAGACAGTCTGTGTGATGTCACACAGGGGCTGTGTGACATACCAGGAGGGCTGTGTGAGGTCACTGGGTTGGTCACTCCGTCCCAGCTCCCCCTCACAGTTTCTCCCAAGAAGTCCAATTCTGTTCATGTCCCGCAGGGTCCCTCTCCTTGCCCCAGCTTTGGGATGGGCCCTGGGCCTGGAGCAGGAGCAGCTCTGCAGGGCCCCAGGGCCGGGGCTCTTGTGCTGGCCTGGGCAGATGGGATGGCAGGAGGGGCTGCAGAGCTCTCAGCACCTCAGGCAGAGGGGAGCAGGGCAGCCAGGGAGCTCCTTTGGCCTTGGCCAAGCCCCTTCCCCCATGGTGGGGCTGAGTCCTGGCTGAGCTGCAGCTGCTGCTGTGCCCTTGGCAGGGGCTGAGGCCGTGGGGCAGTGCCCAGAGCAGCCTGGGCTGAGCAGAGCTGTGGGGCCAGAGCCGGCTGGGCTGTGCTGGGGAGAGGCCCTTGGTGCTGCCCAGAGCTCAGGGCAGCTGGCAGAGCTGGCAGGGAGCTGGGCTGGGCTGGGAGAGCCTGGCACAGGAACCATCAGTGTCCATCTCAGCCTGGCTGAGCGGGCAGGGGCAGGACTCAGCCCAGGCCTTGTGGGGCAGGGCCAGCGCCTGGGCAGGCATTGAAAACAGGCAAGAGCCCGAGAGAGGAGGCTGCTCTGTGCCCTTGGGGCATGGCCAGAGCAGGGAGGGGCCCAGGACATTTGTCAGCGCCAGCCTCTGTCTGTGCCAGCCCTGGGCAGCCCTGGCTGCTGAGCCCAGCTCTGCCCTGGGCTGAGTTTGGCTGTGGCCCAGCTCCATCCTCCTGCGGGGCTCAGGGCCTGTTCCCGGCCATGGCCAGCCCTGGCCGCCTCTCTGCTGGCCCCGAGGCCGGCAGAGCCCGGGCAGGGCTGTCTGTGCAGCCCCACAGGTGCCACGGGCTCGGCAGGAGCTGGCAGAGGCTGCCCAGCAGGGAGGCCATGGGGCACAGAGCCCCAAGGCTGCCCAGGGCCCCACGGCACAGGGGCCGTTCCCAGCCGCGATGCTCCTGTCCTGGGCTGGGCTGCACAGGGGCTGTGGCACCATGGCTGGGCCAGCACAGGGCCACCGAGGGGCCACGCAGCCGCTGCCGGGGCTGGCAGCAAGGCCGGGCACAGACAAGGAATTGCTGAGCATGGCCTGCGCTGGCCAGGGCTGCCTGTGCCCAAGGCAGAGCTCAGCTGCCCTTGGGGCTGCAGGAACACTCAGGAGCCCAAAGAGCCTCCATGGCTGTGCTGGAGACCAAGGCTGGAGCAAGGAAATGCAGGGCTGCTGTGCCATGGGGAGGGCATGGAATTCCAGCACACACCTCAGCTCTCTGATGGTCCCGGCACCGTGCTGGGCCCTGTTCCAGACTGGAGCAGAGCAGATGCTGATGGCACAGGAGCCCTGCGAGGCTGGCAGGGACCTGCAGCTTGCAAGGTGCTCTGCTCTCCCTCAGCTCCTCTCTGAGAGATCCAGTCCCAGCTCGGCACCTCAGGGCACAAGTGGCACTGCCTGTTCATGGGCACAGAGCTGATGTCTGTCTGGAAGGGGGCTCAGGTTTTAATACTTGTACTTCTCATACTATGGATGGAAATTTTTTATTTTCTGGGTTAGTTCAGTACTTTTAAGAAAGACAAAAGTTGTCTGTCCAGGAACAGGAATTTCATGTACTAATGGCAGGAGGAGAAATACTGACATTGCCTTCCACTTGTGTCGCCAATATTCTGTTTATTCCTTGCTCTCCCTTTTCCTTCAGGTGTTTCCAGCTCTCCCGTTGAAATGGCCATGTCTAAGGACATCTCTTCACTAGGCCAGCTATATCTATGTACTTCCTGCTGCTCCCAGATTTCTTTCACCAGATGCTTTCTGGTCATTCAAGTCCTTCTCAACTGACTGGTTTCATGCTTTGAGCTTCAGGGAGTTGTCCAATCTTTCAGAAGTTAATATAAATATTGTATCAGTCAAAATCCTTATTTGTTCGAGGGATGCCGCGGGAGACAAGACTCATGATATCATGATCATCAAGTCTCAGTTTATTGTGACAGATTACACAGTTTATATATGTTCGTTAATTAGCTCATACATATTGCAAAAGCCAAGCTCATGATTGGTTGCTATGTGACTTGTACTATTATCTTAAAAGTATCTTTATGATCGATACATGCCTGTCCAGCTGGCCTTGCAGTTAGAACAGCTTAGTACCCCTTTGTTCTTCTCTATCTACTTCTACATACCAAGCAGTTTCAATATCCTGCTTTCTGCACACCATCTACTCTTCAGGGCCATGCGAACTTTGCAGCAGTCACGTAGCCCTCCCTATTTGGATTAATTTTACAGTATCATGTCCCTTGTCGTTCAACCATTCCTCTGTCAGGCTCTCTTCACTTATTGTGCTTATATCTATCAAAGAACTACCTTTTCTTATGTCTTTATCTGAAGCTGTTCCTGTATGGAAATCCCTTGAGGATTGGGGGACATGCCAGATGCTGCTGGGACAACACGAGAGCTGAGGGAAGAGCTGTGATGGATATTAAACTGTTCAAATGTGCTACTTGTGTTTGTTGGCAAGAAACCTTTCTGTGCCTCTGAGTGTCACCATCCCTGAGCCCAAAGGACACAAACCTGATGAGTTGTGGTTCCCACTGCAGGAGCACTTGGACCTTGGCTCTGCACAGGAGAGCTCTTCATCCGATTTCCCTCATTTCCTCCCTCTGGGCATGGAGGGAGCTCCTGACTTCAGCCTGTGACTCGTGTGTGCAAAGAGCAAATCTGGGCAGAATTGGGGCAGGGAGGGTTTGGGGGGACCTTGGGATCTGTGCTGGGCACAGAAGGTGTTTTCCATTGCTCTGAGACTGTCTGCTGTGCAAAGTGGATTTAATATCCAGCAGGGGAATGACTTTTGCATTTGAGGGAGCTTTGTTGACTGACAAGAAATGAACATCCCTCTGTGTCTGGGGCAGCTCCTTCTCCAAGTAAAGCAGGTGGGAGTTGGAGCCCAGGAGCTGAAACCTGCAGGTGCAGCCTGGGCTGGAGGGAGCTCAGATTTGCACAAGGCTGCTCTGAGTGCCAGGGCTGGGATGGGGGAAATGGTGGGGTGGGGGTAGGGACAGAGTCTGATGGATTGTCAGCCACAAAGGGTCTTGATTAATCTTCACCAACTTAAAGCCTGTTCTATTTTAAGTTAATCAAAATGTTCAAGAGGAGAGCAGTAGAGGATGAAGACACAGAGACAGAAAGACAAAATAGATACAGAGAAGCTCACATACAGCTGCCAACTCCTGGATTCCAGCAATGTTCAGATGGAAATTCCAAGAGGAGGTAGAGCCAAGATGTGTACTTGCCTTCTGGTCAGCCTTAAATACCCCTTGGTCTTCCGGGGCCCTTCCCCCAGGTGGGACTTGGGGTCATTTGGTCACTCAGGAGCTGGGCTGGGGCTCCAGAGGTGGCTGTGGAGCATTGCCTGTGCTCTGCCAGGGACTGTCAGACACTGTTGGGCTGGGATAGAGGCTCTGGGGGGATTGGGGTTCCAGGGCAGGGCAGTGCTGGGGTTCCAGGGCAGGGCAGGGCTGGACCTGTCCCTTCCTCCTCACACATGAAATGTTTCCAGCCAGCAATCACCTCCAGTCTGTCACAACAGTCAACATTGGAGGTGAAATCCCAATATCAACATTGGCACCTGCAGGAGAAGGACAGTTCTTTTCCATGGGAAGGAAAGCACAGAGACCCAGTGTTTGGAAGGCAGGTGAGAGCCTGACTAGGCCAAGGCCAGCCAGAATTTTCAGGAATGGCACAGCCAGCCTGGGGCTCACACCGGTGCAGACTTCAAGCTGGCCATGCACAGCTCCGTGTTTCTCCCAAAAAGATCACTGCTGCAGCACCTGCGGTTCCCCAGTGCTTGGCTTTTTATCCCCACTGCATGGAGGATCACATGGCAGGGCAAAGGATGGATCCCATGTGGCATCCAGCCTGCCCTGATCCAGGCTGGGCACAGCCTGATGAACGATGAACACATCTCGCAGGGATATGGAAACCCCCCCTGAGAACCCAGTTCAGGGAGAGCCTGAGCTCTTTTGTGGCTCTAGGCAGGAAGATGCTGAGGATCTCCCAGAGAGGCTCAGCAGGCAGTAGGATTGTTCCTGCATCTCGCTCTGGAAATGCCAGGGGCTCAAGTGAGAGCTGTGGGAATGATTTAGAATGCACTGAGAGGGGCCACAGTCCTGCACGGCTCTTACATCAGGAGCAAAGAGCAGCCTGGAGGCTGGGGAAGGCTGGAGCTGTACCACTGTGTGCTCATCCCTCACCTTCATGGGGAGCTGCCCCCAGAGTTGCTAAGTATGACTTTTATGGTTCTCCTGTTGGGTGTATTTTGGAGCAGCTGTTATCTGTGGTTTTTTATGGTGATCCCGTGGAAAGCAGCCACTTGCCTGCTGTGATGAACTCAAAACTAATACTAATACCTCATTCCCTTTGGTTTCATCTGGGCTATTTTAGTCTCTGTGTTTGATTGGTTTGCGTGGGTTTGTTTGCTTCTGGGTTTTGTCTGTTTTGGTTTGAGTTTTCTGTTTGCTTTTTCATAAGACTCAGGTGAAGTTGGCATAGCCAAACTCAAGAAAATGTACACCAGGCTTGACTTTCTAGAAATTACTTTTGGCTGGGTTTAATTGAATCCTCCAGGCTCAGGATCACCAGTACATTTGCAGGTTTTGCTCTGCAACATCAGCTTGCCCAGACTCTGCTCGGTGTCTCACAAATGGAGAAGACAGTGGATATTGTGCCAAGCTTCCTTTCAAACAGCCAAACCTGCATCAGCATGACAGAAAAAAAGAAAAAACCAGAGACTATATTCACCAATTAGAGCAGAACCAGTGTCCCACCATCTTGCCCTCCACTGTTATTAATTTTGTACATTGAGAGGCAAAGCTGGGCCTAAAGCTTCCATCTCTCCGTTCCTGATGCCATTTGACTCCAGCCTGGACTCCCCCCGATCACACTGCCTGCTGTCCATGTGGCGCTGGGGATGCTCAGCCTGGAAAGAGGAGACCCTGGGGAGGCCTCACTGCAGCTCTGCAGCACTGCAAGGGTGCCACAAGAAAGACTGGGACAGAGTGTTCCACAGGGCCTGTGGCACCAGGACAAGGGGGGACGGCTTTCAGCTGCAGGAGGCTGATTGAAGTTGGATCTGAGGAAGCTGCTCTTTGCCA
Source organism: Lonchura striata (assembly GCF_050655825.1). Classification (NCBI taxonomy): domain Eukaryota; kingdom Metazoa; phylum Chordata; class Aves; order Passeriformes; family Estrildidae; genus Lonchura; species Lonchura striata. The sequence goes on from NC_140738.1 coordinate 2,836,723, forward strand.
CTGAGGGTGCTGAGGCGCTGGCCCAGGCTGTGGATGCCCCATCCTTGGGAACAGGGCTCTGAGCACCATGCTCTGGGGGAACGTTGCTAAGCATGGAACCAAAGGCTCTCTAGCTCAATGGTCATGTCACAATCCATGTCCCATCTGGAACTGCCAGCACCCAGCAAGCAGCACAACACAACCGCTGGCCCTGGGCTCAGCACACGCTGCACGCTGCTCCTGCTGCTCCTGTCACCCTTCTTGTTCCTGCCCAGATAGCTCATCTCTTCAGTCTCCAAAGCTGCCTAAGGCCTGGATTGTGCCATCCATCCCTGCAGGATGCTGGCATTTGTCCTGAGGAAGGTACGGTGCCATTCCATGGAGGTGGATCCCCCCAGCTGCCCGGGTGGGCTGGAGTTCTCGGCGGATGGGGTGGGACAGGGACCCCACTCTGAGGTTTTGCTACCTCTGCAGGCTGTGGCAGGCAGAGAGGACAAGATGGAGGTGGACACACAGGCTGATAAAGAGGAAAAGATGGAAGTGGAGGGAGAAAAGACAGGAGAGGAAGAGATGGAGGTGGACACCCCAATTGATACGGAGGAGGAGATGGAGGTGAATGGAGAGCAGACTGGAGAGGAAGAGATGGAGGTGGATGTGGATGTGGAAGAGGAGATGGACTTGGACATGGAAGAGTACACCGAGGACATGGACATAGATGAAAAAGATGAAGAGGAGGCCGTGGTCCTGGGATGAAGACCGATGCCAGCAGCAGGAGAGGCATGTGGTCCCCACAGGCAGAGTGGGTTCCCTGCAGCCAGGCTGGGGCGGGGCTGGGCTGGGTGGTCTCTGCTCAGGCCCGTGGTACCCAGTGCATTGGATTCTGGTGGCCATGCCCAGCCTGTCCTGTGCTTGCTTTGGGCCACACAAGCCCCATGCCAGTGCCTGGGGCCCAGCCCCCAGACCCAGCCAGCCTCAGCTCTGGCAGCAGAGTCCCACTGTGCCAGCCTGGGGACACACGGAAGAGCCCTCTGTGCCTGACTGCAGTGACCATGGCACCTGCTTTTCTTCCTGACTGATGGAGATACCGGACAGAGATGCCACCCTTTTGTACATAGTTTTTACAGTTTGTTGTTGACTTTAGGATATAGGTTTTAGGGCTTTGTTTTGTCTTCTGTAAATACATTTCAGATATTGTTGTTAGATATGTTCTTAGGTATATACCTTCTATAAACTGTTGTTATTACAAATATTCTTACAAATCTAGATGTGTTCTGTGTTTTCATTGCTGTTCTTCTGTAAATAAACAACCGTGATTTTTCCCACCCCAGTTCTCTTTCCATTTGCTTCAGGCACAGGCTGTATTGGCCAAGTTGCGGTTTCTACTTGCTCCAGGTTCCCAGGGCTGGAGGTTCATGGAGGAGCTGGCACAGCCACCCCAGGAGTGGTTGTCCCACTCAGAGGGTCCCGCTGACAGAGGTCACTGTCTCCTTGCAGTCTCTCTGGACACACTGGGTAGCTGCAGGGGCAAATCCCAGCATGCCTGTCCCACGGGATCCCATGCTGGGACTCAATGTCCCAGCCCGGGTGAGCACTGCTTGTGGCCCTGGGCTCAGCATGGCAGGCCTGGTGCTCACACCAGTGCAGACTTCAAGCTGGCCATGCACAGCTCCGTCTTTCTCCCAAAAATATCACTGCTGCAGCACCTGGGATTCCCCAGTGCTCGGCTTTTTATCCCCACTGCATGGAGGATCACATGGCAGGGCAAAGGATGGATCCCATGTGGCATCCAAGCTGTCCTGATCCAGGCTGGGCACAGCCTGATGAACGATGAACACATCTCGCAGGGACATGGAAACGTCCCCTGAAAACCCAGTTCAGGGAGAGCCTGAGCTCTTTTGTGGCTCTAGGCAGGAAGATGCTCAGGATCTCCCAGAGAGGCTCAGCAGGCAGTAGGATTGTTCCTGCATCTCGCTCTGGACATGCCAGTGGCTCAAGTGAGAGCTGTGGGAATGATTTAGAATGCACTGAGAGGGGCCACAGTCCTGCACGGCTCTTACATCAGGAGCAAAGAGCAGCCTGGAGGCTGGGGAAGGCTGGAGCTGTACCACTGTGTGCTCATCCCTCACCTTCATGGGGAGCTTCCCCCAGAGTTGCTATGTACCACTTTTATGGTTCTCCTGTTGGGTGTATTTTGGAGCTGCTGTTATCTGTGGCTTTTTACGGTGATCCCGTGGAAAGCAGCCACTTGCCTGCTGTGATGAACTCAAAACTAATACTAATACCTCATTCCCTTTGGTTTTATTTGGATTTTTTAAATCTATTTGTTTGATTGGTTTGCGTGGGTTTGTTTGTTTCTGGGTTTTGTCTGTTTTGGTTTGAGTTTTTTGTTTGCTTTTTCATAAGACTCAGGTGAAGTTGGCAAAACCAAAGTCAAGAGAATGTACACCAGGCTTGACTTTCCAGAAATTACTTTTGGCTGGGTTTAATGGAAACCTCCAGGCTCCGGATCACCAGTACTTAGGCAGGTTTTGCTCTGCAACATCAGTCTGCCCAGACTCTGCTCGGTGTTTCACAAATGGAGAAGACAATGGATATTGTGCCAAGCTTCCTTTCAAACAGCCAAAACTGCAACTGCATGAGAGAAAAAAAGAAAAAAACAGAGACTATATTCACCAATTAGAGCAGAACCAGTGTCCCACTGTTTTGACCTCCACTGTTATTAATATTCTACATTGACAGGCAAAGCTGGGCCTAAAGCTTCCATCTCTCAGTTCCTGATGCCATTTGACTCCAGCCTGGACTCCCCCTGATCACACTGCCTGCTGTCCACGTGGCGCTGGGGATGCTCAGCCTGGAAAGAGGAGACCCTGGGGAGGCCTCACTGCAGCTCTGCAGCACTGCAAGGGTGCCACAAGAAAGACTGGGACAGAGTGTTGCACAGGGCCTGTGGCACCAGGACAAGGGGGGACGGCTTTCAGCTGCAGGAGGCAGATTGAAGCTGGATCTAAGGAAGCTGCTCTTTGCCACTGAGGCTGCTGAGGCGCTGGCCCAGGCTGTGGATGCCCCATCCTTGGGAACAGGGCTCTGAGCACCATGCTCTGGGGGAACGTTGCTAAGCATGGAACCAAAGGCTCTCTAGCTCAATGGTCATGTCACAATCCATGTCCCATCTGGAACTGCCAGCAGCCAGCAAGCAGCACAACACAACCGCTGGCCCTGGGCTCAGCACACGCTGCACGCTGCTCCTGCTGCTCCTGTCACCCTTCTTGTTCCTGCCCAGATAGCTCATCTCTTCAGTCTCCAAAGCTGCCTAAGGCCTGGATTGTGCCATCCATCCCTGCAGGATGCTGACATTTGTGCTGAGGAAGGTACGGTGCCATTCCATGGAGGTGGATCCCCCCAGCTGCCCAGGTGGGCTGGAGTTCTGGGCGGATGGGGTGGGACAGGGACCCCACTCTGAGGTTTTGCTACCTCTGCAGGCTGTGGCAGGCAGAGAGGACAAGATGGAGGTGGACACACAAACTGATAGAGAGGAGAAGATGGAAGTGGAGGGAGAAAAGACAGGAGAGGAAGAGATGGAGGTGGACACAGAAATTGATATGGAGGAGGAGATGGAGGTGGATGGAGAGCAGACTGGAGAGGAAGAGATGGAGGTGGATGTGGATGTGGAAGAGGAGATGGACGTTGACATGGAAGACTACACCGAGGACATGGACATAGATGAAAAAGATGAAGAGGAGGCCTATAAGAGGCCGTCTGAAGACCCTCACTCATTTGCCTGCCGATTGCCACGAGCAGGATTTCCCTTCCCCCTCTGCAGTTCCGGCTTGGAGAAGGCAACAGTGCAGGTGTAGCCGTTGTACCATTACATGCTGTTCCCAACGAGGACCGGCAAGAACTTGGCAAGGAGTTGGCAAGGACTTGGCGAAGACCCAGCGTGGACCCAGCACAGAGCAGCCTACTGCAATTCCTGCTTCACTCTCCACCTTTAAGCCAAATGAACTGTTGGGGTGACTCTGGTGGTCTCTCACTGAAGACCCCTCATCTGCCTCACTACCACCATGACAGACGGAGATCAAGAACCCTCTCCCCAAGGACTGAGACTGAGACTCCTACCACAAACAGTGGGCGAAGGGAGAGAATGACCTGACCTGTTCTTCTCCAGTAACTTCAATGGACTTATCCCTTATTGTGTTTGTTCAGCCTAGATGATGTTCTGTAAATACACTTGTTCCCCCACAGCAATTTCAATAGACTCTCATTGTTCTGCCTGCTCCCCCCTTTTCCCTCTGTGGACTATAACTGGACCCCTGGGATAGGTAGAACTTTGGAGACTCTCCCCAACACAACAAGACGGATCCACATCGTCCGGACCAGTGAGGACTCCGCCTGTGTTGGTAGCTATTCCCATCCCCCCTTCTCTCTCTCTCTCTATCCTTTTTATTTCTTTTCTGAACCCACTATCGCATTTATTGTTTTGGCCCTTAATAAAGGTGCATTTGTTGTGATTAAACTGCTGATTGTCTTTTGCACTTTGGGATCGGCTAACGAACCATCACGACACCCCGCTATAAGCGGATCGTGACAAGGCCATGGTCCTGGGATGAAGACCGATGCCAGCAGCAGGAGAGGCATGTGGTCCCCACAGGCAGAGTGGGTTCCCTGCAGCCAGGCTGGGGCGGGGCTGGGCTGGGTGGTCTCTGCTCAGGCCCGTGGTACCCAGTGCATTGGATTCTGGTGGCCATGCCCAGCCTGTCCTGTGCTTGCTTTGGGCCACACAAGCCCCATGCCAGTGCCTGGGGCCCAGCCCCCAGACCCAGCCAGCCTCAGCTCTGGCAGCAGAGTCCCACTGTGCCAGCCTGGGGACACACGGAAGAGCCCTCTGTGCCTGACTACAGTGACCATGGCACCTGCTTTTCTTCCTGACTGATGGAGATACCGGACAGAGATGCCACCCTTTTGTACATAGTTTTTACAGTTTGTTGTTGACTTTAGGATATAGGTTTTAGGGCTTTGTTTTGTCTTCTGTAAATACATTTCAGATATTGTTGTTAGATATGTTCTTAGGTATATACCTTCTATAAACTGTTGTTATTACAAATATTCTTACAAATCTAGATGTGTTCTGTGTTTTCATTGCTGTTCTTCTGTAAATAAACAACCGTGATTTTTCCCACCCCAGTTCTCTTTCCATTTGCTTCAGGCACAGGCTGTATTGGCCAAGTTGCGGTTTCTACTTGCTCCAGGTTCCCAGGGCTGGAGGTTCATGGAGGAGCTGGCACAGCCACCCCAGGACTGGTTGTCCCACTCAGAGGGTCCCGCTGACAGAGGTCAATGTCTCCTTGCAGTCTCTCTGGACACACTGGGTAGCTGCAGGGGCAAATCCCAGCGTGCCCTGTCCCACGGGATCCCATGTTGGGACTCAATGTCCCAGCCAGGGTGAGCACTGCTTGTGGCCCTGGGCTCAGCATGGCAGGCCTGGTGCTCACACCAGTGCAGACTTCAAGCTGGCCATGCACAGCTCCGTCTTTCTCCCAAAAATATCACTGCTGCAGCACCTGGGGTTCCCCAGTGCTCGGCTTTTTATCCCCACTGCATGGAGGATCACATGGCAGGGCAAAGGATGGATCCCATGTGGCATCCAAGCTGCCCTGATCCAGGCTGGGCACAGCCTGATGAACGATGAACACATCTCGCAGGGACATGGAAACGTCCCCTGAAAACCCAGTTCAGGGAGAGCCTGAGCTCTTTTGTGGCTCTAGGCAGGAAGATGCTGAGGATCTCCCAGAGAGGCTCAGCAGGCAGTAGGATTGTTCCTGCATCTCGCTCTGGACATGCCAGTGGCTCAAGTGAGAGCTGTGGGAATGATTTAGAATGCACTGAGAGGGGCCACAGTCCTGCACGGCTCTTACATCAGGAGCAAAGAGCAGCCTGGAGGCTGGGGAAGGCTGGAGCTGTACTACGGTGTGCTCATCCCTCACCTTCATGGGGAGCTTCCCCCAGAGTTGCTATGTACCACTTTTATGGTTCTCCTGTTGGGTGTATTTTGGAGCTGCTGTTATCTGTGGCTTTTTACGGTGATCCCGTGGAAAGCAGCCACTTGCCTGCTGTGATGAACTCAAAACTAATACTAATACCTCATTCCCTTTGGTTTTATTTGGATTTTTTAAATCTATTTGTTTGATTGGTTTGCGTGGGTTTGTTTGTTTCTGGGTTTTGTCTGTTTTGGTTTGAGTTTTTTGTTTGCTTTTTCATAAGACTCAGGTGAAGTTGGCAAAGCCAAAGTCAAGAGAATGTACACCAGGCTTGACTTTCCAGAAATTACTTTTGGCTGGGTTTAATGGAAACCTCCAGGCTCCGGATCACCAGTACTTTGGCAGGTTTTGCTCTGCAACATCAGTCTGCCCAGACTCTGCTCGGTGTTTCACAAATGGAGAAGACAATGGATATTGTGCCAAGCTTCCTTTCAAACAGCCAAAACTGCAACTGCATGAGAGAAAAAAAGAAAAAAACAGAGACTATATTCACCAATTAGAGCAGAACCAGTGTCCCACTGTTTTGACCTCCACTGTTATTAATTTTCTACATTGAGAGGCAAAGCTGGGCCTAAAGCTTCCATCTCTCCGTTCCTGATGCCATTTGACTCCAGCCTGGACTCCCCCTGATCACACTGCCTGCTGTCCACGTGGCGCTGGGGATGCTCAGCCTGGAAAGAGGAGACCCTGGGGACGCCTCACTGCAGCTCTGCAGCACTGCAAGGGTGCCACAAGAAAGACTGGGACAGAGTGTTGCACAGGGCCTGTGGCACCAGGACAAGGGGGGACAGCTTTCAGCTGCAGGAGGCTGATTGAAGCTGGATCTGAGGAAGCTGCTCTTTGCCACTGAGGCTGCTGAGACACTGGCCCAGGCTGTGGATGCTCCATCCTTGGGAACAGGGCTCTGAGCACCATGCTCTGGGGGAACGTTGCTAAGCATGGAACCAAAGGCTCTCTAGCTCAATGGTCATGTCACAATCCATGTCCCATCTGGAACTGCCAGCAGCCAGCAAGCAGCACAACACAACCGCTGGCCCTGGGCTCAGCACACGCTGCACGCTGCTCCTGCTGCTCCTGTCACCCTTCTTGTTCCTGCCCAGATAGCTCATCTCTTCAGTCTCCAAAGCTGCCTAAGGCCTGGATTGTGTCATCCATCCCTGCAGGATGCTGGCATTTGTCCTGAGGAAGGTAGGGTGCCATTCCATGGAGGTGGATCCCCCCAGCTGCCCGGGTGGGCTGGAGTTCTGGGGGGATGGGGTGGGACAGGGACCCCACTCTGAGGTTTTGCTACCTCTGCAGGCTGTGGCAGGCAGAGAGGACAAGATGGAGGTGGACACACAAACTGATAGAGAGGAGAAGATGGAAGTGGAGGGAGAAAAGACAGGAGAGGAAGAGATGGAGGTGGACACAGAAATTGATATGGAGGAGGAGATGGAGGTGGATGGAGAGCAGACTGGAGAGGAAGAGATGGAGGTGGATGTGGATGTGGAAGAGGAGATGGACGTGGACATGGAAGACTACACCGAGGACATGGACATAGATGAAAAAGATGAAGAGGAGGCCATGGTCCTGGGATGAAGACCGATGCCAGCAGCAGGAGAGGCATGTGGTCCCCACAGGCAGAGTGGGTTCCCTGCAGCCAGGCTGGGGCGGGGCTGGGCTGGGTGGTCTCTGCTCAGGCCCGTGGTACCCAGTGCATTGGATTCTGGTGGCCATGCCCAGCCTGTCCTGTGCTTGCTTTGGGCCACACAAGCCCCATGGCAGTGCCTGGGGCCCAGCCCCCAGACCCAGCCAGCCTCAGCTCTGGCAGCAGAGTCCCACTGTGCCAGCCTGGGGACACACGGAAGAGCCCTCTGTGCCTGACTGCAGTGACCATGGCACCTGCTTTTCTTCCTGACTGATGGAGATACCGGACAGAGATGCCACCCTTTTGTACATAGTTTTTACAGTTTGTTGTTGACTTTAGGATATAGGTTTTAGGGCTTTGTTTTGTCTTCTGTAAATATATTTCAGATATTGTTGTTAGATATGTTCTTAGGTATATACCTTCTATAAACTGTTGTTATTACAAATATTCTTACAAATCTAGATGTGTTCTGTGTTTTCATTGCTGTTCTTCTGTAAATAAACAACCGTGATTTTTCCCACCCCAGTTCTCTTTCCATTTGCTTCAGGCACAGGCTGTATTGGCCAAGTTGCGGTTTCTACTTGCTCCAGGTTCCCAGGGCTGGAGGTTCATGGAGGAGCTGGCACAGCCACCCCAGGACTGGTTGTCCCACTCAGAGGGTCCCGCTGACAGAGGTCAATGTCTCCTTGCAGTCTCTCTGGACACACTGGGTAGCTGCAGGGGCAAATCCCAGCGTGCCCTGTCCCACGGGATCCCATGTTGGGACTCAATGTCCCAGCCAGGGTGAGCACTGCTTGTGGCCCTGGGCTCAGCATGGCAGGCCTGGTGCTCACACCAGTGCAGACTTCAAGCTGGCCATGCACAGCTCCGTCTTTCTCCCAAAAATATCACTGCTGCAGCACCTGGGATTCCCCAGTGCTCGGCTTTTTATCCCCACTGCATGGAGGATCACATGGCAGGGCAAAGGATGGATCCCATGTGGCATCCAAGCTGCCCTGATCCAGGCTGGGCACAGCCTGATGAACGATGAACACATCTCGCAGGGACATGGAAACGTCCCCTGAAAACCCAGTTCAGGGAGAGCCTGAGCTCTTTTGTGGCTCTAGGCAGGAAGATGCTCAGGATCTCCCAGAGAGGCTCAGCAGGCAGTAGGATTGTTCCTGCATCTCGCTCTGGACATGCCAGTGGCTCAAGTGAGAGCTGTGGGAATGATTTAGAATGCACTGAGAGGAGCCACAGTCCTGCACGGCTCTTACATCAGGAGCAAAGAGCAGCCTGGAGGCTGGGGAAGGCTGGAGCTGTACCACTGTGTGCTCATCCCCCACCTTCATGGGGAGCTGCCCCCAGAGTTGCTATGTATCACTTTGATGGTTCTCCCGTTGGGTGTATTTTGGAGCAGCTGTTTTCTGTGTTTTTTTATGGTGATCCCGCGGAAAGCAGCCACTTGCCTGCTGTGATGAACTCAAAACTAATACTAATACCTCATTCCCTTTGGTTTTATTTGGATTTTTTAAATCTATTTGTTTGATTGGTTTGCGTGGGTTTGTTTGTTTCTGGGTTTTGTCTGTTTTGGTTTGAGTTTTTTGTTTGCTTTTTCATAAGACTCAGGTGAAGTTGGCAAAGCCAAAGTCAAGAGAATGTACACCAGGCTTGACTTTCCAGAAATTACTTTTGGCTGGGTTTAATGGAAACCTCCAGGCTCCGGATCACCAGTACTTTGGCAGGTTTTGCTCTGCAACATCAGTCTGCCCAGACTCTGCTCGGTGTTTCACAAATGGAGAAGACAATGGATATTGTGCCAAGCTTCCTTTCAAACAGCCAAAACTGCAACTGCATGAGAGAAAAAAAGAAAAAAACAGAGACTATATTCACCAATTAGAGCAGAACCAGTGTCCCACTGTTTTGACCTCCACTGTTACTAATTTTCTACATTGAGAGGCAAAGCTGGGCCTAAAGCTTCCATCTCTCCGTTCCTGATGCCATTTGACTCCAGCCTGGACTCCCCCTGATCACACTGCCTGCTGTCCACGTGGTGCTGCGGATGCTCAGCCTGGAAAGAGGAGACCCTGGGGAGGCCTCACTGCAGCTCTGCAGCACTGCAAGGGTGCCACAAGAAAGACTGGGACAGAGTGTTCCACAGGGCCTGTGGCAACAGGACAAGTGGGGACGGCTTTCAGCAGCAGGAGGCTGATTGAAGTTGGATCTGAGGAAGCTGCTCTTTGCCACTGAGGGTGCTGAGGCACTGGCCCAGGCTGTGGATGCTCCATCCTTGGGAACAGGGCTCTGAGCACCATGCTCTGGGGGAACGTTGCTAAGCATGGAACCAAAGGCTCTCTAGCTCAATGGTCATGTCACAATCCATGTCCCATCTGGAACTGCCAGCAGCCAGCAAGCAGCACAACACAACCGCTGGCCCTGGGCTCAGCACACGCTGCACGCTGCTCCTGCTGCTCCTGTCACCCTTCTTGTTCCTGCCCAGATAGCTCATCTCTTCAGTCTCCAAAGCTGCCTAAGGCCTGGATTGTGCCATCCATCCCTGCAGGATGCTGGCATTTGTCCTGAGGAAGGTACGGTGCCATTCCATGGAGGTGGATCCCCCCCAGCTGCCCGGGTGGGCTGGAGTTCTGGGGGGATGGGGTGGGACAGGGACCCCACTCTGAGGTTTTGCTACCTCTGCAGGCTGTGGCAGGCAGAGAGGACAAGATGGAGGTGGACACACAAACTGATAGAGAGGAGAAGATGGAAGTGGAGGGAGAAAAGACAGGAGAGGAAGAGATGGAGGTGGACACAGAAATTGATATGGAGGAGGAGATGGAGGTGGATGGAGAGCAGACTGGAGAGGAAGAGATGGAGGTGGATGTGGATGTGGAAGAGGAGATGGACGTGGACATGGAAGACTACACCGAGGACATGGACATAGATGAAAAAGATGAAGAGGAGGCCATGGTCCTGGGATGAAGACCGATGCCAGCAGCAGGAGAGGCATGTGGTCCCCACAGGCAGAGTGGGTTCCCTGCAGCCAGGCTGGGGCGGGGCTGGGCTGGGTGGTCTCTGCTCAGGCCCGTGGTACCCAGTGCATTGGATTCTGGTGGCCATGCCCAGCCTGTCCTGTGCTTGCTTTGGGCCACACAAGCCCCATGGCAGTGCCTGGGGCCCAGCCCCCAGACCCAGCCAGCCTCAGCTCTGGCAGCAGAGTCCCACTGTGCCAGCCTGGGGACACACGGAAGAGCCCTCTGTGCCTGACTGCAGTGACCATGGCACCTGCTTTTCTTCCTGACTGATGGAGATACCGGACAGAGATGCCACCCTTTTGTACATAGTTTTTACAGTTTGTTGTTGCCTTTAGGATATAGGTTTTAGGGCTTTGTTTTGTCTTCTGTAAATACATTTCAGATATTGTTGTTGGATATGTTCTTAGGTATATACCTTCTATAAACTGTTGTTATTACAAATATTCTTACAAATCTAGATGTGTTCTGTGTTTTCATTGCTGTTCTTCTGTAAATAAACAACCGTGATTTTTCCCACCCCAGTTCTCTTTCCATTTGCTTCAGGCACAGGCTGTATTGGCCAAGTTGCGGTTTCTACTTGCTCCAGGTTCCCAGGGCTGGAGGTTCATGGAGGAGCTGGCACAGCCACCCCAGGACTGGTTGTCCCACTCAGAGGGTCCCGCTGACAGAGGTCAATGTCTCCTTGCAGTCTCTCTGGACACACTGGGTAGCTGCAGGGGCAAATCCCAGCGTGCCCTGTCCCACGGGATCCCATGTTGGGACTCAATGTCCCAGCCAGGGTGAGCACTGCTTGTGGCCCTGGGCTCAGCATGGCAGGCCTGGTGCTCACACCAGTGCAGACTTCAAGCTGGCCATGCACAGCTCCGTCTTTCTCCCAAAAATATCACTGCTGCAGCACCTGGGGTTCCCCAGTGCTCGGCTTTTTATCCCCACTGCATGGAGGATCACATGGCAGGGCAAAGGATGGATCCCATGTGGCATCCAAGCTGTCCTGATCCAGGCTGGGCACAGCCTGATGAACGATGAACACATCTCGCAGGGACATGGAAACGTCCCCTGAAAACCCAGTTCAGGGAGAGCCTGAGCTCTTTTGTGGCTCTAGGCAGGAAGATGCTCAGGATCTCCCAGAGAGGCTCAGCAGGCAGTAGGATTGTTCCTGCATCTCGCTCTGGACATGCCAGTGGCTCAAGTGAGAGCTGTGGGAATGATTTAGAATGCACTGAGAGGGGCCACAGTCCTGCACGGCTCTTACATCAGGAGCAAAGAGCAGCCTGGAGGCTGGGGAAGGCTGGAGCTGTACTACGGTGTGCTCATCCCTCACCTTCATGGGGAGCTTCCCCCAGAGTTGCTATGTACCACTTTTATGGTTCTCCCGTTGGGTGTATTTTGGAGCTGCTGTTATCTGTGGCTTTTTACGGTGATCCCGTGGAAAGCAGCCACTTGCCTGCTGTGATGAACTCAAAACTAATACTAATACCTCATTCCCTTTGGTTTTATTTGGATTTTTTAAATCTATTTGTTTGATTGGTTTGCGTGGGTTTGTTTGTTTCTGGGTTTTGTCTGTTTTGGTTTGAGTTTTTTGTTTGCTTTTTCATAAGACTCAGGTGAAGTTGGCAAAGCCAAAGTCAAGAGAATGTACACCAGGCTTGACTTTCCAGAAATTACTTTTGGCTGGGTTTAATGGAAACCTCCAGGCTCCGGATCACCAGTACTTTGGCAGGTTTTGCTCTGCAACATCAGTCTGCCCAGACTCTGCTCGGTGTTTCACAAATGGAGAAGACAATGGATATTGTGCCAAGCTTCCTTTCAAACAGCCAAAACTGCAACTGCATGAGAGAAAAAAAGAAAAAAACAGAGACTATATTCACCAATTAGAGCAGAACCAGTGTCCCACTGTTTTGACCTCCACTGTTATTAATTTTCTACATTGAGAGGCAAAGCTGGGCCTAAAGCTTCCATCTCTCCGTTCCTGATGCCATTTGACTCCAGCCTGGACTCCCCCTGATCACACTGCCTGCTGTCCACGTGGCGCTGGGGATGCTCAGCCTGGAAAGAGGAGACCCTGGGGAGGCCTCACTGCAGCTCTGCAGCACTGCAAGGGTGCCACAAGAAAGACTGGGACAGAGTGTTGCACAGGGCCTGTGGCACCAGGACAAGGGGGGACAGCTTTCAGCTGCAGGAGGCTGATTGAAGCTGGAGCTGAGGAAGCTGCTCTTTGCCACTGAGGCTGCTGAGACACTGGCCCAGGCTGTGGATGCTCCATCCTTGGGAACAGGGCTCTGAGCACCATGCTCTGGGGGAACGTTGCTAAGCATGGAACCAAAGGCTCTCTAGCTCAATGGTCATGTCACAATCCATGTCCCATCTGGAACTGCCAGCAGCCTGCAAGCAGCACAACACAACCGCTGGCCCCGGGCTCAGCACACGCAGCACGCTGCTCCTGCTGCTCCTGTCACCCTTCTTGTTCCTGCCCCCATACCTCATCTCATCAGTCTCCAAAGCTGCCTAAGGCCTGGATTGTGCCATCCATCCCTGCAGGATGCTGGCATTTGTCCTGAGGAAGGTACGGTGCCATTCCATGGAGGTGGATCCCCCCAGCTGCCCGGGTGGGCTGGAGTTCTGGGGGGATGGGGTGGGACAGGGACCCCACTCTGAGGTTTTGCTACCTCTGCAGGCTGTGGCAGGCAGAGAGGACAAGATGGAGGTGGACACACAAACTGATAGAGAGGAGAAGATGGAAGTGGAGGGAGAAAAGACAGGAGAGGAAGAGATGGAGGTGGACACAGAAATTGATATGGAGGAGGAGATGGAGGTGGATGGAGAGCAGACTGGAGAGGAAGAGATGGAGGTGGATGTGGATGTGGAAGAGGAGATGGACGTGGACATGGAAGACTACACCGAGGACATGGACATAGATGAAAAAGATGAAGAGGAGGCCATGGTCCTGGGATGAAGACCAATGCCAGCAGCAGGACAGGCATGTGGTCCCCACAGGCAGAGTGGGTTCCCTGCAGCCGTGCTGGGGCGGGGCTGGGCTGGGTGGTCTCTGCTCAGGCCCGTGGTACCCAGTGCATTGGATTCTGGTGGCCATGCCCAGCCTGTCCTGTGCTTGCTTTGGGCCACACAAGCCCCATGCCAGTGCCTGGGGCCCAGCCCCCAGACCCAGCCAGCCTCAGCTCTGGCAGCAGAGTCCTGCTGTGCCAGCCTGGGGACACACGGAAGAGCCCTCTGTGCCTGACTGCAGTGACCATGGCACCTGCTTTTCTTCCTGACTGATGGAGATACCGGACAGAGATGCCACCCTTTTGTACATAGTTTTTACAGTTTGTTGTTGACTTTAGGATATAGGTTTTAGGGCTTTGTTTTGTCTTCTGTAAATACATTTCAGATATTGTTGTTAGATATGTTCTTAGGTATATACCTTCTATAAACTGTTGTTATTACAAATATTCTTACAAATCTAGATGTGTTCTGTGTTTTCATTGCTGTTCTTCTGTAAATAAACAACCGTGATTTTTCCCACCCCAGTTCTCTTTCCATTTGCTTCAGGCACAGGCTGTATTGGCCAAGTTGCGGTTTCCACTTGCTCCAGGTTCCCAGGGCTGGAGGTTCATGGAGGAGCTGGCACAGCCACCCCAGGACTGGTTGTCCCACTCAAAGGGTCCCACTGACAGAGGTCACTGTCTCCTTGCAGTCTCTCTGGACACACTGGGTAGCTGCAGGGGCAAATCCCAGCGTGCCCTGTCCCACGGGATCCCATGTTGGGACTCAATGTCCCAGCCAGGGTGAGCACTGCTTGTGGCCCTGGGCTCAGCATGGCAGGCCTGGTGCTCACACCAGTGCAGACTTCAAGCTGGCCATGCACAGCTCCGTCTTTCTCCCAAAAATATCACTGCTGCAGCACAAGGGGTTCCCCAGTGCTCGGCTTTTTATCCCCACTGCATGGAGGATCACATGGCAGTGCAAAGGATGGATCCCATGTGGCATCCAAGCTGCCCTGATCCAGGCTGGGCACAGCCTGATGAACGATGAACACATCTCGCAGGGACATGGAAACGTCCCCTGAAAACCCAGTTCAGGGAGAGCCTGAGCTCTTTTGTGGCTCTAGGCAGGAAGATGCTCAGGATCTCCCAGAGAGGCTCAGCAGGCAGTAGGATTGTTCCTGCATCTCGCTCTGGACATGCCAGTGGCTCAAGTGAGAGCTGTGGGAATGATTTAGAATGCACTGAGAGGAGCCACAGTCCTGCACGGCTCTTACATCAGGAGCAAAGAGCAGCCTGGAGGCTGGGGAAGGCTGGAGCTGTACCACTGTGTGCTCATCCCCCACCTTCATGGGGAGCTGCCCCCAGAGTTGCTATGTATCACTTTGATGGGTCTCCCGTTGGGTGTATTTTGGAGCAGCTGTTTTCTGTGTTTTTTTATGGTGATCCCGCGGAAAGCAGCCACTTGCCTGCTGTGATGAACTCAAAACTAATACTAATACCTCATTCCCTTTGGTTTTATTTGGATTTTTTAAATCTATTTGTTTGATTGGTTTGCGTGGGTTTGTTTGTTTCTGGGTTTTGTCTGTTTTGGTTTGAGTTTTTTGTTTGCTTTTTCATAAGACTCAGGTGAAGTTGGCAAAGCCAAAGTCAAGAGAATGTACACCAGGCTTGACTTTCCAGAAATTACTTTTGGCTGGGTTTAATGGAAACCTCCAGGCTCCGGATCACCAGTACTTTGGCAGGTTTTGCTCTGCAACATCAGTCTGCCCAGACTCTGCTCGGTGTTTCACAAATGGAGAAGACAATGGATATTGTGCCAAGCTTCCTTTCAAACAGCCAAAACTGCAACTGCATGAGAGAAAAAAAGAAAAAAACAGAGACTATATTCACCAATTAGAGCAGAACCAGTGTCCCACTGTTTTGACCTCCACTGTTATTAATTTTCTACATTGAGAGGCAAAGCTGGGCCTAAAGCTTCCATCTCTCCGTTCCTGATGCCATTTGACTCCAGCCTGGACTCCCCCTGATCACACTGCCTGCTGTCCACGTGGTGCTGTGGATGCTCAGCCTGGAAAGAGGAGACCCTGGGGAGGCCTCACTGCAGCTCTGCAGCACTGCAAGGGTGCCACAAGAAAGACTGGGACAGAGTGTTCCACAGGGCCTGTGGCAACAGGACAAGTGGGGACGGCTTTCAGCAGCAGGAGGCTGATTGAAGTTGGATCTGAGGAAGCTGCTCTTTGCCAGTGAGGGTGCTGAGGCACTGGCCCAGGCTGTGGATGCTCCATCCTTGGGAACAGGGCTCTGAGCACCATGCTCTGGGGGAACGTTGCTAAGCATGGAACCAAAGGCTCTCTAGCTCAATGGTCATGTCACAATCCATGTCCCATCTGGAACTGCCAGCAGCCAGCAAGCAGCACAACACAACCGCTGGCCCTGGGCTCAGCACACGCTGCACGCTGCTCCTGCTGCTCCTGTCACCCTTCTTGTTCCTGCCCAGATAGCTCATCTCTTCAGTCTCCAAAGCTGCCTAAGGCCTGGATTGTGCCATCCATCCCTGCAGGATGCTGGCATTTGTCCTGAGGAAGGTACGGTGCCATTCCATGGAGGTGGATCCCCCCCAGCTGCCCGGGTGGGCTGGAGTTCTGGGGGGATGGGGTGGGACAGGGACCCCACTCTGAGGTTTTGCTACCTCTGCAGGCTGTGGCAGGCAGAGAGGACAAGATGGAGGTGGACACACAAACTGATAGAGAGGAGAAGATGGAAGTGGAGGGAGAAAAGACAGGAGAGGAAGAGATGGAGGTGGACACAGAAATTGATATGGAGGAGGAGATGGAGGTGGATGGAGAGCAGACTGGAGAGGAAGAGATGGAGGTGGATGTGGATGTGGAAGAGGAGATGGACGTGGACATGGAAGACTACACCGAGGACATGGACATAGATGAAAAAGATGAAGAGGAGGCCATGGTCCTGGGATGAAGACCGATGCCAGCAGCAGGAGAGGCATGTGGTCCCCACAGGCAGAGTGGGTTCCCTGCAGCCAGGCTGGGGCGGGGCTGGGCTGGGTGGTCTCTGCTCAGGCCCGTGGTACCCAGTGCATTGGATTCTGGTGGCCATGCCCAGTCTGTCCTGTGCTTGCTCTGGGCCACACAAGCCCCATGGCAGTGCCTGGGGCCCAGCCCCCAGACCCAGCCAGCCTCAGCTCTGGCAGCAGAGTCCCACTGTGCCAGCCTGGGGACACACGGAAGAGCCCTCTGTGCCTGACTGCAGTGACCATGGCACCTGCTTTTCTTCCTGACTGATGGAGATACCGGACAGAGATGCCACCCTTTTGTACATAGTTTTTACAGTTTGTTGTTGACTTTAGGATATAGGTTTTAGGGCTTTGTTTTGTCTTCTGTAAATACATTTCAGATATTGTTGTTGGATATGTTCTTAGGTATATACCTTCTATAAACTGTTGTTATTACAAATATTCTTACAAATCTAGATGTGTTCTGTGTTTTCATTGCTGTTCTTCTGTAAATAAACAACCGTGATTTTTCCCACCCCAGTTCTCTTTCCATTTGCTTCAGGCACAGGCTGTATTGGCCAAGTTGCGGTTTCTACTTGCTCCAGGTTCCCAGGGCTGGAGGTTCATGGAGGAGCTGGCACAGCCACCCCAGGACTGGTTGTCCCACTCAAAGGGTCCCACTGACAGAGGTCACTGTCTCCTTGCAGTCTCTCTGGACACACTGGGTAGCTGCAGGGGCAAATCCCAGCGTGCCCTGTCCCACGGGATCCCATGTTGGGACTCAATGTCCCAGCCAGGGTGAGCACTGCTTGTGGCCCTGGGCTCAGCATGGCAGGCCTGGTGCTCACACCAGTGCAGACTTCAAGCTGGCCATGCACAGCTCCGTCTTTCTCCCAAAAATATCACTGCTGCAGCACATGGGGTTCCCCAGTGCTCGGCTTTTTATCCCCACTGCATGGAGGATCACATGGCAGTGCAAAGGATGGATCCCATGTGGCATCCAAGCTGCCCTGATCCAGGCTGGGCACAGCCTGATGAACGATGAACACATCTCGCAGGGACATGGAAACGTCCCCTGAAAACCCAGTTCAGGGAGAGCCTGAGCTCTTTTGTGGCTCTAGGCAGGAAGATGCTCAGGATCTCCCAGAGAGGCTCAGCAGGCAGTAGGATTGTTCCTGCATCTCGCTCTGGACATGCCAGTGGCTCAAGTGAGAGCTGTGGGAATGATTTAGAATGCACTGAGAGGAGCCACAGTCCTGCACGGCTCTTACATCAGGAGCAAAGAGCAGCCTGGAGGCTGGGGAAGGCTGGAGCTGTACCACTGTGTGCTCATCCCCCACCTTCATGGGGAGCTGCCCCCAGAGTTGCTATGTATCACTTTGATGGGTCTCCCGTTGGGTGTATTTTGGAGCAGCTGTTTTCTGTGTTTTTTTATGGTGATCCCGCGGAAAGCAGCCACTTGCCTGCTGTGATGAACTCAAAACTAATACTAATACCTCATTCCCTTTGGTTTTATTTGGATTTTTTAAATCTATTTGTTTGATTGGTTTGCGTGGGTTTGTTTGTTTCTGGGTTTTGTCTGTTTTGGTTTGAGTTTTTTGTTTGCTTTTTCATAAGACTCAGGTGAAGTTGGCAAAGCCAAAGTCAAGAGAATGTACACCAGGCTTGACTTTCCAGAAATTACTTTTGGCTGGGTTTAATGGAAACCTCCAGGCTCCGGATCACCAGTACTTTGGCAGGTTTTGCTCTGCAACATCAGTCTGCCCAGACTCTGCTCGGTGTTTCACAAATGGAGAAGACAATGGATATTGTGCCAAGCTTCCTTTCAAACAGCCAAAACTGCAACTGCATGAGAGAAAAAAAGAAAAAAACAGAGACTATATTCACCAATTAGAGCAGAACCAGTGTCCCACTGTTTTGACCTCCACTGTTATTAATTTTCTACATTGAGAGGCAAAGCTGGGCCTAAAGCTTCCATCTCTCCGTTCCTGATGCCATTTGACTCCAGCCTGGACTCCCCCTGATCACACTGCCTGCTGTCCACGTGGTGCTGCGGATGCTCAGCCTGGAAAGAGGAGACCCTGGGGAGGCCTCACTGCAGCTCTGCAGCACTGCAAGGGTGCCACAAGAAAGACTGGGACAGAGTGTTCCACAGGGCCTGTGGCAACAGGACAAGTGGGGACGGCTTTCAGCAGCAGGAGGCTGATTGAAGTTGGATCTGAGGAAGCTGCTCTTTGCCACTGAGGGTGCTGAGGCACTGGCCCAGGCTGTGGATGCTCCATCCTTGGGAACAGGGCTCTGAGCACCATGCTCTGGGGGAACGTTGCTAAGCATGGAACCAAAGGCTCTCTAGCTCAATGGTCATGTCACAATCCATGTCCCATCTGGAACTGCCAGCAGCCAGCAAGCAGCACAACACAACCGCTGGCCCTGGGCTCAGCACACGCTGCACGCTGCTCCTGCTGCTCCTGTCACCCTTCTTGTTCCTGCCCAGATAGCTCATCTCTTCAGTCTCCAAAGCTGCCTAAGGCCTGGATTGTGCCATCCATCCCTGCAGGATGCTGGCATTTGTCCTGAGGAAGGTACGGTGCCATTCCATGGAGGTGGATCCCCCCCAGCTGCCCGGGTGGGCTGGAGTTCTGGGGGGATGGGGTGGGACAGGGACCCCACTCTGAGGTTTTGCTACCTCTGCAGGCTGTGGCAGGCAGAGAGGACAAGATGGAGGTGGACACACAAACTGATAGAGAGGAGAAGATGGAAGTGGAGGGAGAAAAGACAGGAGAGGAAGAGATGGAGGTGGACACAGAAATTGATATGGAGGAGGAGATGGAGGTGGATGGAGAGCAGACTGGAGAGGAAGAGATGGAGGTGGATGTGGATGTGGAAGAGGAGATGGACGTGGACATGGAAGACTACACCGAGGACATGGACATAGATGAAAAAGATGAAGAGGAGGCCATGGTCCTGGGATGAAGACCGATGCCAGCAGCAGGAGAGGCATGTGGTCCCCACAGGCAGAGTGGGTTCCCTGCAGCCAGGCTGGGGCGGGGCTGGGCTGGGTGGTCTCTGCTCAGGCCCGTGGTACCCAGTGCATTGGATTCTGGTGGCCATGCCCAGCCTGTCCTGTGCTTGCTTTGGGCCACACAAGCCCCATGGCAGTGCCTGGGGCCCAGCCCCCAGACCCAGCCAGCCTCAGCTCTGGCAGCAGAGTCCCACTGTGCCAGCCTGGGGACACACGGAAGAGCCCTCTGTGCCTGACTGCAGTGACCATGGCACCTGCTTTTCTTCCTGACTGATGGAGATACCGGACAGAGATGCCACCCTTTTGTACATAGTTTTTACAGTTTGTTGTTGCCTTTAGGATATAGGTTTTAGGGCTTTGTTTTGTCTTCTGTAAATACATTTCAGATATTGTTGTTGGATATGTTCTTAGGTATATACCTTCTATAAACTGTTGTTATTACAAATATTCTTACAAATCTAGATGTGTTCTGTGTTTTCATTGCTGTTCTTCTGTAAATAAACAACCGTGATTTTTCCCACCCCAGTTCTCTTTCCATTTGCTTCAGGCACAGGCTGTATTGGCCAAGTTGCGGTTTCTACTTGCTCCAGGTTCCCAGGGCTGGAGGTTCATGGAGGAGCTGGCACAGCCACCCCAGGACTGGTTGTCCCACTCAGAGGGTCCCGCTGACAGAGGTCAATGTCTCCTTGCAGTCTCTCTGGACACACTGGGGAGCTGCAGGGGCAAATCCCAGCGTGCCCTGTCCCACGGGATCCCATGTTGGGACTCAATGTCCCAGCCAGGGTGAGCACTGCTTGTGGCCCTGGGCTCAGCATGGCAGGCCTGGTGCTCACACCAGTGCAGACTTCAAGCTGGCCATGCACAGCTCCGTCTTTCTCCCAAAAATATCACTGCTGCAGCACCTGGGGTTCCCCAGTGCTCGGCTTTTTATCCCCACTGCATGGAGGATCACATGGCAGGGCAAAGGATGGATCCCATGTGGCATCCAAGCTGTCCTGATCCAGGCTGGGCACAGCCTGATGAACGATGAACACATCTCGCAGGGACATGGAAACGTCCCCTGAAAACCCAGTTCAGGGAGAGCCTGAGCTCTTTTGTGGCTCTAGGCAGGAAGATGCTCAGGATCTCCCAGAGAGGCTCAGCAGGCAGTAGGATTGTTCCTGCATCTCGCTCTGGACATGCCAGTGGCTCAAGTGAGAGCTGTGGGAATGATTTAGAATGCACTGAGAGGGGCCACAGTCCTGCACGGCTCTTACATCAGGAGCAAAGAGCAGCCTGGAGGCTGGGGAAGGCTGGAGCTGTACTACGGTGTGCTCATCCCTCACCTTCATGGGGAGCTTCCCCCAGAGTTGCTATGTACCACTTTTATGGTTCTCCTGTTGGGTGTATTTTGGAGCTGCTGTTATCCGTGGCTTTTTACGGTGATCCCGTGGAAAGCAGCCACTTGCCTGCTGTGATGAACTCAAAACTAATACTAATACCTCATTCCCTTTGGTTTTATTTGGATTTTTTAAATCTATTTGTTTGATTGGTTTGCGTGGGTTTGTTTGTTTCTGGGTTTTGTCTGTTTTGGTTTGAGTTTTTTGTTTGCTTTTTCATAAGACTCAGGTGAAGTTGGCAAAGCCAAAGTCAAGAGAATGTACACCAGGCTTGACTTTCCAGAAATTACTTTTGGCTGGGTTTAATGGAAACCTCCAGGCTCCGGATCACCAGTACTTTGGCAGGTTTTGCTCTGCAACATCAGTCTGCCCAGACTCTGCTCGGTGTTTCACAAATGGAGAAGACAATGGATATTGTGCCAAGCTTCCTTTCAAACAGCCAAAACTGCAACTGCATGAGAGAAAAAAAGAAAAAAACAGAGACTATATTCACCAATTAGAGCAGAACCAGTGTCCCACTGTTTTGACCTCCACTGTTATTAATTTTCTACATTGAGAGGCAAAGCTGGGCCTAAAGCTTCCATCTCTCCGTTCCTGATGCCATTAGACTCCAGCCTGGACTCCCCCTGATCACACTGCCTGCTGTCCACGTGGTGCTGCGGATGCTCAGCCTGGAAAGAGGAGACCCTGGGGAGGCCTCACTGCAGCTCTGCAGCACTGCAAGGGTGCCACAAGAAAGACTGGGACAGAGTGTTCCACAGGGCCTGTGGCAACAGGACAAGTGGGGACGGCTTTCAGCAGCAGGAGGCTGATTGAAGTTGGATCTGAGGAAGCTGCTCTTTGCCACTGAGGGTGCTGAGGCACTGGCCCAGGCTGTGGATGCTCCATCCTTGGGAACAGGGCTCTGAGCACCATGGTCTGGGGGAACGTTGCTAAGCATGGAACCAAAGGCTCTCTAGCTCAATGGTCATGTCACAATCCATGTCCCATCTGGAACTGCCAGCAGCCAGCAAGCAGCACAACACAACCGCTGGCCCTGGGCTCAGCACACGCTGCACGCTGCTCCTGCTGCTCCTGTCACCCTTCTTGTTCCTGCCCAGATAGCTCATCTCTTCAGTCTCCAAAGCTGCCTAAGGCCTGGATTGTGTCATCCATCCCTGCAGGATGCTGACATTTGTCCTGAGGAAGGTACGGTGCCATTCCATGGAGGTGGATCCCCCCAGCTGCCCGGGTGGGCTGGAGTTCTGGGGGGATGGGGTGGGACAGGGACCCCACTCTGAGGTTTTGCTACCTCTGCAGGCTGTGGCAGGCAGAGAGGACAAGATGGAGGTGGACACACCAATTGATATGGAGGAGGAGATGGAAGTGGAGGGAGAAAAGACAGGAGAGGAAGAGATGGAGGTGGACACAGAAATTGATATGGAGGAGGAGATGGAGGTGGATGGAGAGCAGACTGGAGAGGAAGAGATGGAGGTGGATGTGGACATGGAAGAGGAGATGGACGTGGACATGGAAGACTACACCGAGGACATGGACATAGATGAAAAAGATGAAGAGGAGGCCATGGTCCTGGGATGAAGACCGATGCCAGCAGCAGGAGAGGCATGTGGTCCCCACAGGCAGAGTGGGTTCCCTGCAGCCAGGCTGGGGCGGGGCTGGGCTGGGTGGTCTCTGCTCAGGCACGTGGTACCCAATGCATTGGATTCTGGTGGCCATGCCCAGCCTGTCCTGTGCTTGCTTTGGGCCACACAAGCCCCATGGCAGTGCCTGGGGCCCAGCCCCCAGACCCAGCCAGCCTCAGCTCTGGCAGCAGAGTCCCGCTGTGCCAGCCTGGGGACACACGGAAGAGCCCTCTGTGCCTGACTGCAGTGACCATGGCACCTGCTTTTCTTCCGGACTGATGGAGATACCGGACAGAGATGCCACCCTTTTGTACATAGTTTTTACAGTTTGTTGTTGACTTTAGGATATAGGTTTTAGGGCTTTGTTTTGTCTTCTGTAAATACATTTCAGATATTGTTGTTAGATATGTTCTTAGGTATATACCTTCTATAAACTGTTGTTATTACAAATATTCTTACAAATCTAGATGTGTTCTGTGTTTTCATTGCTGTTCTTCTGTAAATAAACAACCGTGATTTTTCCCACCCCAGTTCTCTTTCTATTTGCTTCAGGCACAGGCAGTATTGGCCAAGTTGCGGTTTCCACTTGCTCCAGGTTCCCAGGGCTGGAGGTTCATGGAGGAGCTGGCACAGCCACCCCAGGAGTGGTTGTCCCACTCAAAGGGTCCCGCTGACAGAGGTCACTGTCTCCTTGCAGTCTCTCTGGACACACTGGGGAGCTGCAGGGGCAAATCCCAGCGTGCCCTGTCCCATGGGATCCCATGTTGGGACTCAATGTCCCAGCCAGGGTGAGCACTGCTTGTGGCCCTGGGCTCAGCATGGCAGGCCTGGTGCTCACACCAGTGCAGACTTCAAGCTGGCCATGCACAGCTCCGTGTTTCTCCCAAAAATATCACTGCTGCAGCACCTGGGATTCCCCAGTGCTCGTCTTTTTATCCCCACTGCATGGAGGATCACATGGCAGGGCAAAGGATGGATCCCATGTGGCATCCAAGCTGCCCTGATCCAGGCTGGGCACAGCCTGATGAATGATGAACACATCTCGCAGGGATATGGAAACGTCCCCTGAAAACCCAGTTCAGGGAGAGCCTGAGCTCTTTTGTGGCTCTAGGCAGGAAGATGCTCAGGATCTCCCAGAGAGGCTCAGCAGGCAGTAGGATTGTGCCTGCATCTCGCTCTGGACATGCCAGTGTCTCAAGTGAGAGCTGTGGGAATGATTTAGAATGCACTGAGAGGAGCCACAGTCCTGCACGGCTCTTACATCAGGAGCAAAGAGCAGCCTGGAGGCTGGGGAAGGCTGGAGCTGTACCACTGTGTGCTCATCCCTCACCTTCATGGGGAGCTTCCCCCAGAGTTGCTATGTACCACTTTTATGGTTCTCCTGTTGGGTGTATTTTGGAGCTGCTGTTATCTGTGGCTTTTTACGGTGATCCCGTGGAAAGCAGCCACTTGCCTGCTGTGATGAACTCAAAACTAATACTAATACCTCATTCCCTTTGGTTTTATTTGGATTTTTTAAATCTATTTGTTTGATTGGTTTGCGTGGGTTTGTTTGTTTCTGGGTTTTGTCTGTTTTGGTTTGAGTTTTTTGTTTGCTTTTTCATAAGACTCAGGTGAAGTTGGCAAAACCAAAGTCAAGAGAATGTACACCAGGCTTGACTTTCCAGAAATTACTTTTGGCTGGGTTTAATGGAAACCTCCAGGCTCTGGATCACCAGTACTTTGGCAGGTTTTGCTCTGCAACATCAGTCTGCCCAGACTCTGCTCGGTGTTTCACAAATAGAGAAGACAATGGATATTGTGCCAAGCTTCCTTTCAAACAGCCAAAACTGCAACTGCATGAGAGAAAAAAAGAAAAAAACAGAGACTATATTCACCAATTAGTGCAGAACCAGTGTCCCACTGTTTTGACTTCCACTGTTATTAATTTTCTACATTGAGAGGCAAAGCTGGGCCTAAAGCTTCCATCTCTCCGTTCCTGATGCCATTTGACTCCAGCCTGGACTCCCCCTGATCACACTGCCTGCTGTCCACGTGGCACTGGGGATGCTCAGCCTGGAAAGAGGAGACCCTGGGGAGGCCTCACTGCAGCTCTGCAGCACTGCAAGGGTGCCACAAGAAAGACTGGGACAGAGTGTTCCACAGGGCCTGTGGCACCAGGACAAGGGGGGACGTCTTTCAGCTGCAGGAGGCAGATTGAAGTTGGATCTGAGGAAGCTGCTCTTTGCCACTGAGGGTGCTGAGGCGCTGGCCCAGGCTGTGGATGCTCCATCCTTGGGAACAGGGCTCTGAGCACCATGCTCTGGGGGAACGTTGCTAAGCATGGAACCAAAGGCTCTCTAGCTCAATGGTCATGTCACAATCCATGTCCCATCTGGAACTGCCAGCAGCCAGCAAGCAGCACAACACAACTGCTGGCCCTGGGCTCAGCACACGCTGCACGCTGCTCCTGCTGCTCCTGTCACCCTTCTTGTTCCTGCCCAGATAGCTCATCTCTTCAGTCTCCAAAGCTGCCTAAGGCCTGGATTGTGTCATCCATCCCTGCAGGATGCTGACATTTGTCCTGAGGAAGGTACGGTGCCATTCCATGGAGGTGGATCCCCCCAGCTGCCCGGGTGGGCTGGAGTTCTGGGGGGATGGGGTGGGACAGGGACCCCACTCTGAGGTTTTGCTACCTCTGCAGGCTGTGGCAGGCAGAGAGGACAAGATGGAGGTGGACACACCAATTGATATGGAGGAGGAGATGGAAGTGGAGGGAGAAAAGACAGGAGAGGAAGAGATGGAGGTGGACACAGAAATTGATATGGAGGAGGAGATGGAGGTGGATGGAGAGCAGACTGGAGAGGAAGAGATGGAGGTGGATGTGGACATGGAAGAGGAGATGGACGTGGACATGGAAGACTACACCGAGGACATGGACATAGATGAAAAAGATGAAGAGGAGGCCATGGTCCTGGGATGAAGACCGATGCCAGCAGCAGGAGAGGCATGTGGTCCCCACAGGCAGAGTGGGTTCCCTGCAGCCAGGCTGGGGCGGGGCTGGGCTGGGTGGTCTCTGCTCAGGCACGTGGTACCCAATGCATTGGATTCTGGTGGCCATGCCCAGCCTGTCCTGTGCTTGCTTTGGGCCACACAAGCCCCATGGCAGTGCCTGGGGCCCAGCCCCCAGACCCAGCCAGCCTCAGCTCTGGCAGCAGAGTCCCGCTGTGCCAGCCTGGGGACACACGGAAGAGCCCTCTGTGCCTGACTGCAGTGACCATGGCACCTGCTTTTCTTCCGGACTGATGGAGATACCGGACAGAGATGCCACCCTTTTGTACATAGTTTTTACAGTTTGTTGTTGACTTTAGGATATAGGTTTTAGGGCTTTGTTTTGTCTTCTGTAAATACATTTCAGATATTGTTGTTAGATATGTTCTTAGGTATATACCTTCTATAAACTGTTGTTATTACAAATATTCTTACAAATCTAGATGTGTTCTGTGTTTTCATTGCTGTTCTTCTGTAAATAAACAACCGTGATTTTTCCCACCCCAGTTCTCTTTCTATTTGCTTCAGGCACAGGCAGTATTGGCCAAGTTGCGGTTTCCACTTGCTCCAGGTTCCCAGGGCTGGAGGTTCATGGAGGAGCTGGCACAGCCACCCCAGGAGTGGTTGTCCCACTCAAAGGGTCCCGCTGACAGAGGTCACTGTCTCCTTGCAGTCTCTCTGGACACACTGGGTAGCTGCAGGGGCAAATCCCAGCGTGCCCTGTCCCATGGGATCCCATGTTGGGACTCAATGTCCCAGCCAGGGTGAGCACTGCTTGTGGCCCTGGGCTCAGCATGGCAGGCCTGGTGCTCACACCAGTGCAGACTTCAAGCTGGCCATGCACAGCTCCGTGTTTCTCCCAAAAATATCACTGCTGCAGCACCTGGGATTCCCCAGTGCTCGTCTTTTTATCCCCACTGCATGGAGGATCACATGGCAGGGCAAAGGATGGATCCCATGTGGCATCCAAGCTGCCCTGATCCAGGCTGGGCACAGCCTGATGAATGATGAACACATCTCGCAGGGATATGGAAACGTCCCCTGAAAACCCAGTTCAGGGAGAGCCTGAGCTCTTTTGTGGCTCTAGGCAGGAAGATGCTCAGGATCTCCCAGAGAGGCTCAGCAGGCAGTAGGATTGTGCCTGCATCTCGCTCTGGACATGCCAGTGTCTCAAGTGAGAGCTGTGGGAATGATTTAGAATGCACTGAGAGGAGCCACAGTCCTGCACGGCTCTTACATCAGGAGCAAAGAGCAGCCTGGAGGCTGGGGAAGGCTGGAGCTGTACCACTGTGTGCTCATCCCTCACCTTCATGGGGAGCTTCCCCCAGAGTTGCTATGTACCACTTTTATGGTTCTCCTGTTGGGTGTATTTTGGAGCTGCTGTTATCTGTGGCTTTTTACGGTGATCCCGTGGAAAGCAGCCACTTGCCTGCTGTGATGAACTCAAAACTAATACTAATACCTCATTCCCTTTGGTTTTATTTGGATTTTTTAAATCTATTTGTTTGATTGGTTTGCGTGGGTTTGTTTGTTTCTGGGTTTTGTCTGTTTTGGTTTGAGTTTTTTGTTTGCTTTTTCATAAGACTCAGGTGAAGTTGGCAAAACCAAAGTCAAGAGAATGTACACCAGGCTTGACTTTCCAGAAATTACTTTTGGCTGGGTTTAATGGAAACCTCCAGGCTCTGGATCACCAGTACTTTGGCAGGTTTTGCTCTGCAACATCAGTCTGCCCAGACTCTGCTCGGTGTTTCACAAATAGAGAAGACAATGGATATTGTGCCAAGCTTCCTTTCAAACAGCCAAAACTGCAACTGCATGAGAGAAAAAAAGAAAAAAACAGAGACTATATTCACCAATTAGTGCAGAACCAGTGTCCCACTGTTTTGACTTCCACTGTTATTAATTTTCTACATTGAGAGGCAAAGCTGGGCCTAAAGCTTCCATCTCTCCGTTCCTGATGCCATTTGACTCCAGCCTGGACTCCCCCTGATCACACTGCCTGCTGTACACGTGGCACTGGGGATGCTCAGCCTGGAAAGAGGAGACCCTGGGGAGGCCTCACTGCAGCTCTGCAGCACTGCAAGGGTGCCACAAGAAAGACTGGGACAGAGTGTTCCACAGGGCCTGTGGCACCAGGACAAGGGGGGACGTCTTTCAGCTGCAGGAGGCAGATTGAAGTTGGATCTGAGGAAGCTGCTCTTTGCCACTGAGGGTGCTGAGGCGCTGGCCCAGGCTGTGGATGCTCCATCCTTGGGAACAGGGCTCTGAGCACCATGCTCTGGGGGAACGTTGCTAAGCATGGAACCAAAGGCTCTCTAGCTCAATGGTCATGTCACAATCCATGTCCCATCTGGAACTGCCAGCAGCCAGCAAGCAGCACAACACAACTGCTGGCCCTGGGCTCAGCACACGCTGCACGCTGCTCCTGCTGCTCCTGTCACCCTTCTTGTTCCTGCCCAGATAGCTCATCTCTTCAGTCTCCAAAGCTGCCTAAGGCCTGGATTGTGTCATCCATCCCTGCAGGATGCTGACATTTGTCCTGAGGAAGGTACGGTGCCATTCCATGGAGGTGGATCCCCCCAGCTGCCCGGGTGGGCTGGAGTTCTGGGGGGATGGGGTGGGACAGGGACCCCACTCTGAGGTTTTGCTACCTCTGCAGGCTGTGGCAGGCAGAGAGGACAAGATGGAGGTGGACACACCAATTGATATGGAGGAGGAGATGGAAGTGGAGGGAGAAAAGACAGGAGAGGAAGAGATGGAGGTGGACACAGAAATTGATATGGAGGAGGAGATGGAGGTGGATGGAGAGCAGACTGGAGAGGAAGAGATGGAGGTGGATGTGGACATGGAAGAGGAGATGGACGTGGACATGGAAGACTACACCGAGGACATGGACATAGATGAAAAAGATGAAGAGGAGGCCATGGTCCTGGGATGAAGACCGATGCCAGCAGCAGGAGAGGCATGTGGTCCCCACAGGCAGAGTGGGTTCCCTGCAGCCAGGCTGGGGCGGGGCTGGGCTGGGTGGTCTCTGCTCAGGCACGTGGTACCCAATGCATTGGATTCTGGTGGCCATGCCCAGCCTGTCCTGTGCTTGCTTTGGGCCACACAAGCCCCATGGCAGTGCCTGGGGCCCAGCCCCCAGACCCAGCCAGCCTCAGCTCTGGCAGCAGAGTCCCACTGTGCCAGCCTGGGGACACACGGAAGAGCCCTCTGTGCCTGACTGCAGTGACCATGGCACCTGCTTTTCTTCCTGACAGATGGAGATACCGGACAGAGATGCCACCCTTTTGTACATAGTTTTTACAGTTTGTTGTTGACTTTAGGATATAGGTTTTAGGGCTTTGTTTTGTCTTCTGTAAATACATTTCAGATATTGTTGTTAGATATGTTCTTAGGTATATACCTTCTATAAACTGTTGTTATTACAAATATTCTTACAAATCTAGATGTGTTCTGTGTTTTCATTGCTGTTCTTCTGTAAATAAACAACCGTGATTTTTCCCACCCCAGTTCTCTTTCTATTTGCTTCAGGCACAGGCAGTATTGGCCAAGTTGCGGTTTCCACTTGCTCCAGGTTCCCAGGGCTGGAGGTTCATGGAGGAGCTGGCACAGCCACCCCAGGAGTGGTTGTCCCACTCAAAGGGTCCCGCTGACAGAGGTCACTGTCTCCTTGCAGTCTCTCTGGACACACTGGGTAGCTGCAGGGGCAAATCCCAGCGTGCCCTGTCCCATGGGATCCCATGTTGGGACTCAATGTCCCAGCCAGGGTGAGCACTGCTTGTGGCCCTGGGCTCAGCATGGCAGGCCTGGTGCTCACACCAGTGCAGACTTCAAGCTGGCCATGCACAGCTCCGTGTTTCTCCCAAAAATATCACTGCTGCAGCACCTGGGATTCCCCAGTGCTCGTCTTTTTATCCCCACTGCATGGAGGATCACATGGCAGGGCAAAGGATGGATCCCATGTGGCATCCAAGCTGCCCTGATCCAGGCTGGGCACAGCCTGATGAATGATGAACACATCTCGCAGGGACATGGAAACGTCCCCTGAAAACCCAGTTCAGGGAGAGCCTGAGCTCTTTTGTGGCTCTAGGCAGGAAGATGCTCAGGATCTCCCAGAGAGGCTCAGCAGGCAGTAGGATTGTGCCTGCATCTCGCTCTGGACATGCCAGTGTCTCAAGTGAGAGCTGTGGGAATGATTTAGAATGCACTGAGAGGAGCCACAGTCCTGCACGGCTCTTACATCAGGAGCAAAGAGCAGCCTGGAGGCTGGGGAAGGCTGGAGCTGTACCACTGTGTGCTCATCCCTCACCTTCATGGGGAGCTTCCCCCAGAGTTGCTATGTACCACTTTTATGGTTCTCCTGTTGGGTGTATTTTGGAGCTGCTGTTATCTGTGGCTTTTTACGGTGATCCCGTGGAAAGCAGCCACTTGCCTGCTGTGATGAACTCAAAACTAATACTAATACCTCATTCCCTTTGGTTTTATTTGGATTTTTTAAATCTATTTGTTTGATTGGTTTGCGTGGGTTTATTTGTTTCTGGGTTTTGTCTGTTTTGGTTTGAGTTTTTTGTTTGCTTTTTCATAAGACTCAGGTGAAGTTGGCAAAACCAAAGTCAAGAGAATGTACACCAGGCTTGACTTTCCAGAAATTACTTTTGGCTGGGTTTAATGGAAACCTCCAGGCTCTGGATCACCAGTACTTTGGCAGGTTTTGCTCTGCAACATCAGTCTGCCCAGACTCTGCTCGGTGTTTCACAAATGGAGAAGACAATGGATATTGTGCCAAGCTTCCTTTCAAACAGCCAAAACTGCAACTGCATGAGAGAAAAAAAGAAAAAAACAGAGACTATATTCACCAATTAGTGCAGAACCAGTGTCCCACTGTTTTGACTTCCACTGTTATTAATTTTCTACATTGAGAGGCAAAGCTGGGCCTAAAGCTTCCATCTCTCCGTTCCTGATGCCATTTGACTCCAGCCTGGACTCCCCCTGATCACACTGCCTGCGGTCCACGTGGGGCTGGGGATGCTCAGCCTGGAAAGAGGAGACCCTGGGGAGGCCTCACTGCAGCTCTGCAGCACTGCAAGGGTGCCACAAGAAAGACTGGGACAGAGTGTTCCACAGGGCCTGTGGCACCAGGACAAGGGGGGACGGCTTTCAGCTGCAGGAGGCTGATTGAAGCTGGATCTGAGGAAGCTGCTCTTTGCCACTGAGGCTGCTGAGGCAGTGGCCCAGGCTGTGGATGCCCCAGGCTTGGGAACAGGCCTCTGAGCACCACGCTCTGGGGGAACGTTGCTAAGCATGGAACCAAAGGCTCTCTAGCTCAATGGTCATGTCACAATCCATGTCCCACCTGGAACTGCCAGCAGCCAGCAAGCAGCACAACACAACCGCTGGCCCTGGGCTCAGCACACGCTGCACGCTGCTCCTGCTGCTCCTGTCACCCTTCTTGTTCCTGCCCCGATACCTCAGAGCATCAGTCTCCAAAGCTGCCTAAGGCCTGGATTGTGTCATCCATCCCTGCAGGATGCTGACATTTGTCCTGAGGAAGGTACGGTGCCATTCCATGGAGGTGGATCCCCCCAGCTGCCCGGGTGGGCTGGAGTTCTGGGGGGATGGGGTGGGACAGGGACCCCACTCTGAGGTTTTGCTACCTCTGCAGGCTGTGGCAGGCAGAGAGGACAAGATGGAGGTGGACACACAGGCTGATAGAGAGGAGGAGATGGAAGTGGAGGGAGAAAAGACAGGAGAGGAAGAGATGGAGGTGGACACACCAATTGATAAGGAGGAGGAGATGGAGGTGGATGGAGGACAGACTGGAGAGGAAGAGATGGAGGTGGATGTGGAAGAGGAAATGGATGTGGACATGGAAGAGTACACCGAGGACATGGATGTTGATTAAAAAGATGAAGAGGAGCCCATGGTCCTGCGATGAAGACCAATGCCAGCAGCAGGACAGGCATGTGGTCCCCACAGGCAGAGTGGGTTCCCTGCAGCCGTGCTGGGGCGGGGCTGGGCTGGGTGGTCTCTGCTCAGGCCCGTGGTACCCAGTGCATTGGATTCTGGTGGCCTTGCCCAGCCTGTCCTGTGCTTGCTCTGGGCCACACAAGCCCCATGGCAGTGCCTGGGGCCCAGCCCCCAGACCCAGCCAGCCTCAGCTCTGGCAGCAGAGTCCCCCTGTGCCAGCCTGGGGACACACGGAAGAGCCCTCTGTGCCTGACTGCAGTGACCATGGCACCTGCTTTTCTTCCCGGACTGATGGAGATCCCGGACAGAGATGGCACCTTTTGTACATAGTTTTTAGAGTTTTTTGCTGCCTTTAGGATATAGGTTTTAGGGCGTTGTTTTTTCTTCTGTAAATACATTTCAGATATTGTTGTTAGATATGTTCTTAGGTATATACCTTCTATAAACTGTTGTTATTACAAATATTCTTACAAATCTAAATGTGTTCTGTGTTTTCATCGCTGTTCTTCTGTAAATAAACAACCGTGATTTTTCCCACCCCAGTTCTCTTTCCATTTGCTTCAGGCACAGGCAGTATTGGCCAAGTTGCGGCTTCCACTTGCTCCAGGTTCCCAGGGCTGGAGGTTCATGGAGGAGCTGGCACAGCAACCCCAGGAGTGGTTGTCCCACTCAGAGGGTCCCGCTGACAGAGGTCACTGTCTCCTTGCAGTCTCTCTGGACACACTGGGTAGCTGCAGGGGCAAATCCCAGTGTGCCCTGTCCCATGGGATCCCATGTTGGAGCAGGGCTGAACCTGTGTTGTCCTGCAGAGCCTCATCCATGGCTATTCCTTGGGTAGCCCCAGTGATAGTAAAAGGGTTTTTAAATCTTAGGGTTTTAGGTTTAACAGGAAAAATAAGCTTAGTAGGCCCTGGAAAAATAAATACCCTAAGCACCAGAAGATCTTGTACTCGCTAGAACTGCACCTGTGTATCTAGTACATGATAAATTATAGAATAGTTAGATGTGATGATTGTTTAGTAATTAAATATAATTACTCTTTAATCATTAGAATAATCATGAGAAACTGTGGTCAGGGACCTAAGAAAGATCACAAGAAACTCATGTCAATGTATATAATAGAACAATATAATTTTAATAATAAATATGTGAGTTATGTAACGATAGAATATAAAATACTTTCAGCTCGAAAGCCATGTTGGAGTCAGATTTGGGTCTGTACCCCTGACTCCCAGCGCTCTTAGTAAATCACCTGCATATAATCATATCCCGTGATTATGTGTGTTCCAGAACGCTAACACCCAGGCCAGCCAGGGTGCACTGGGCTGTGGGCAACCCCTGTTCCTGGGCATCCTGAGGGGCTGGAGCAGCCTGGAGGCAGCCTCAGCACAGGGGCCTTGGTCCTACATGGACCGAGATTTCCTTTGGTGCCACGTCCCCGCCCCAGACCACTGTCCTCAGCCTCAGCTAGCTCTCCTGCAGGGTGAGTAGGGTGAGTGGAAGCACCCTCTGCTGTACCCGGCTGGGCTTTGGAGAGTGCTTTGTGGGTCCTGAGGTCGCTGCTGATTCCAACGGCGAGGAAATGAGGAGAGACACTCGTTGGGGGCAAAAATCCGATGTTTATTGAGGTCCTTGGGTCCAACAGCACCGGAGGGGGCCAGCCAACAAGTGCAACTCGGGGGTGCTGGCAACATGTTACATAGGGAGAGGGCGGGGGGGCCGATCAGCCAGTGGGGAACAGACAGGAGTGACTCTTGTGGGGATTGACATCTGGGGATCCAGTGAGGGATGGGCAGGGTAGGGGTCCCAGGACCTCATCCAATCACTCGGTGCCCTGGATGGAAGTTTCCAGAGGTAGAGGAAGGGGCACCGAGTGACAGACAAGGCACTTGGAAGGGGGCAAGGAACTGGCTTGGCATTTTCTAGGGAAACTGACACTTGGGGAAAGGCGGGAAAACTCAGGGAGAAACCAATACAGTATGGGGGTACACTGGAACAAACCATGACAGAATAAAGATGTAATAAAACATATAAAACCGCAACTCCACAGTTTGGTTAATAAAATTGTTAGAGAGATGCCCCTGCCCCAATTAAGGTGCTAACAAGACCAAATCCAAAGTGGATTTTATTGAACAGTAAATGTGAGGTAGAGAGAGACATGGAAAAAGAAAAGGGGAGAGAGCAAGGGAGTGACAGGGACAGAGATCTCCCCTGGGGCAGGGCAAGTGTGACATTGTCCCCTGTGTGCGTGGCCTTCCCAGGGTGGGGGTTTTACACCTGAGCCAGTTTGGGTAAGGGGGGTGGTGTTCACCCCCCACCCCGAGCAGGGATTGCCTCACTGTTTCAGGTTACAATGTCAGATGTAACCAAAAGTGTTTTCAGTCCCCATCTCCATAAACTGTTATCAACAGGTGGGGCAGTGTTCTTTATCTCTTCCATGGCTCAGCCCTGATAACGCCCTGCAGGGGCCATCTTCTGTTAATGGTCCATTGAGTGTCACTGCAGCACTGATAAAATTACATCATCCCATTGTGGGATGCTCCGCCCAGGGGGAGGAACCAAGCATTCCTGCCTGGATATAATCTCACCATTTGCAACACCACAACCACCTTGCCTACTGGATTCCCAGAGGACAAGAGCTCCATAACCACCACTGGACCTTCAGAGGAAGACCAGACCCTTCTACATGATCACTGCTTTAACAGAATCACGTTCATCACTCGAGCTGGACTGCAGCCACAATTTCATCAGACTGCTACCACCACCCTGATTATCAGGGTGTCAGGTTATATCCTGACTTTGTCAGATTAAACCAGTGTTTCTCTATTATTGCCTTGATTAATTTTCTTATTCAATTGTCATTCTGTCTTAGACTCTCCCTGGTTTGCCTTCAAACCAGTACAAAACTCACTGTGCTTATCCCTTGTTTTCTTCCCAAAACAGGATTTTCCCATACCCAACCCTTTGCCAGATGGAGAAGGCTATGAGGAAGAGGAAGATGCCCTGGGACACCAAGGCAGGTGAGGAGGAAGTCAGTGCCCCTTTCCCCCTCTCTCCTGCTCCATCTCCCAGCTCAGCCTGGCCCCCTGCTGCAGGACAGCCCCGCTGCCGGTGCCCTCCTGCCGGGGACGCACTGGGGGGATCTCCTTGTCCTTCCCTGTTGCACGGAGGCAAATCCCATCCTCTCCTTGTCCTTCCTCCCCCAGAGCAGGAGCTGCGGATGGAAACCAGGAAGGACAAATCCCTGCAGCAGAACCTCATGGAAGAAGCCATTTTGAGCAACTCCACAGAACAGGAATCCAACAGGGAGGAAAATCCCTGGAGATCTCACAGGAGGAGGGGCTGCAAGCCCAGCCCAGGATGCTCTGAGGAGGAAAGACCCACTCTGGGCCAGGAAGGTGGGCAGAGCTTCAGCCAGAGCTCGGAGCTGGTGGTCCCTGAGAAGCTTCCTGATGGGGAGAAGTCCTACAAGTGTTTGGAGTGTGGGAAGAGCTTCAGGCAGAGCAACAATCTGAAACGACACCTGATGATCCACACCGGAGAATGGGCCTACGAGTGTGGAGAGTGTGGGAAGGGCTTCGGTTGGAGCTCAGAACTCATCAGGCACCAGCGCATCCACACTGGGGAGAGGCCCTATGAGTGTCCCGAGTGTCAGAAGAGGTTTCACACCAGCTTTGATCTCTTCAAACACCAGCGCATTCACACGGATGAGAGGCCCTTCCGCTGCCCCGACTGCGGGAAGGGCTTCAAGCGCAACTCTCACCTTGTCAGGCACCGGCGCATCCACACCGGGGAGAGGCCCTACAAGTGTCCCCAGTGTGGGAAGAGCTTCACCCAGAGCTCTGACTTGACCAAACACCAACGGAGGCACCGGTAAGGGCAACCCTGCGAGTACCCCAACTGCAGGAAGAGCTTCGTGCTCTGCTCCAGCTCCATCCCCCACTGCAGGACCCACATTGGGCACAGGTCTGGTGACCCACATTCCCTGTGATCCATGTTGGGAACAAACCTGGCTGCTTCTCCTGTTGGTTTGGCCCTAATTTTCCTCTGATTCATCTTTATTCTTTAAACACAGCCAAAGCAGGGTTAAATTAAAGAAACTGATCAAAAATATCTGAAGTCCCACCATTTCACAGGAGTTTGAGGGGGAATTTAGGATTTGGGGATGGATTCTGTGTGGAGTGCCCCTGTTGCTAAGAGGTAGGAATTTGATCTCACCCTTCTTGTGTTGCTAACAACTCCTCCCTAGACCCAAACCCTTACTCTACCCCTGGGATACCCTATACAAACCCTACGGCCCTGCCTTTGCCCTGCCTTTCGGGGGTAAGAAATGGATTCTGGAACCAAGACCTGTCTCCTTTGTTCCTGCTGCCGGCAGCTGCACCCTCCCTGAACACTCTGAACTCAACTTCTGGAGAATTTGTGGGTTCTGGGGTGATCTTGGGCAGTGTTCTCCATCTCTTTGCACTCCAAAAGCCAAGAGGGATGGATCTGTCACCACAAAACCACTCAACCCCACTGAAAACAACTGAATTTTAACCTATAAAGGCACAATCCCACCTCAAATTGCTTGTTTCCACCTGAAAAAAACTCAATCCTACACAAAGCTCATTCAATTCCACAGCTGCCAGGGTGAGATGGGGTTGGGAGGAGATTGGGAGAAGTTGGATCTCAGTTTGGAGTGGTGGGATGGGGATTGTGTGGGGCTGGGTGGCTGAAATGTATTTGATAGCAAATAAAACTTTCAGAGTTACTGATTTCTGTCCTATTCATTTTCAGTCAATTGTGTTTGCAGAGTGGCTCCTTCTCAGCTGATTAAATTCATATAAAAATCCCTTTTTAAAATCATCTAACTCAAACAATCTAAAACCTAATATCCAAACAAAACCACCCATCTACAATTAAGTTTTTTAAAAATAATGTAACTTTTTTTGCATACTTAAGGATGTTATTAAAGTTAAATTATTTGCTTAAAATGTATGATAAATTATAGTGGTGTGTTTTTTTTGTGTTTAGTAAATTTGTAATTTAAAATGTTTTACTAAGGTGTGTTAGATTGTATCTTAGTTTTTTGGATATTTTTTATCTTAAGTCTATTAGATAATGAGTTTAAACTTTCAAAAGGTATTTCTTGGTATATAATTTATTTATTTATATTTATTGGTAATGTTACATTAATAGCCATTGTTGTTTTGGGTTAAATCATTATTGGATTATTGTAAGTAAGAGTTGAAATACTGATGTTTCAATTTTTTTTTCTATTTAATTTTAATTATAATTTATTGATTTTATGATAATTTGTTGAGAGAATAGGAAGGAAATTCAAAGGCAGGAACATTTTTTCCTGGACAGGAACTGGAATTCCAGACCCTGGGAGTGTGTCGTGGTTTAACACAGAAGGAAGAGGGTCAAGCCAGTCAGTGATTGGGGTTGGATATTGGCACTTGGGGTGACCAATTGAGGCTGGACACGCCTCTGAGAACACAGAGGGATTAAAAGCAGAATTCCCAGGAGAACTCGCTCTCTCTGGTTCTGGTCAGGGCGCAGTGCAGCCTCTCTCCTGCCCAGCCCGTGGCTGGGTGGGGAGGGGAAGCCCCACGGCCTGACTGAGGTTGGCTGAAGGGTGGAGGGGATGGAACCGGGCTGGCCCCCTGCAGATGGAAGGGTGGAGAAATCTGGGATGTCTGCGTTCCCCCTCCAGAGTCTCTGTGGAGAGAGAGAGAAAGAGACAGCAAGAGCGGGAAGGGGAGTGGGAGGTGCCCAGCGGGGGAGCTGGAGGTCTGGGCAGAGAGCCCGGCCAGCTGGACGGGGAATTTGGACATTTAATCCCTTCTTGGATGATGAAAGCTTTGTGAAACATTATTCCTCCTCAATTTGAAAGAGAAGAAAAGAGACAGTCTGGGGCCTGAGATGTAAGAAGGAGAAATTCTAGGTGGGAGGAGATGATGGAGTGGTTTTTGGCTAGACTTTCCCTTGTTAGCCATAGACTGAACTAATTTTCTCCTCCAGGAGAGAGACTGTATTTTAGGAGGATGCATGGTAAAGCAAGAGACCTGTGTCATGGTTTGACACGGGAAAAGAATTTTTTCTGGAAGGAAGAGGTCAGTTTGGATATTGACCAATTGAAGGTGGACACGCCTCTGAGAACACAGAGGGGTTAAAAGCAAAATTCCTGGAGAACTCACTCTTTTTTTGGTTCCGGTCAGCAGAGAGTGCAGACCTCCCCTGCCCGGCCGTGGCTGGGTGGGGGAGGGGAAGGCCCATGGCCTGACTGAGGTAGGCCCAAAGGTGGAAGGACTGGAACCAAGCTAGCCTCTGCAAATGGAAGGGTGGAAAAAATCTAAGATGTCTCCGTTCTTCCCCCAGAGTTTCTCTCTTGAGAGAGAGAGAGACAGCAGCAGTTTTTGTCAGCAATACACCACGGGGAAGCAAGGTGTCCAGCTGCTGTGATAGTTGCCGGAGTCTGGGCATCGAACCATCCTGGAGAGTTCAGACTTTTAACCCTTCCTTGAGAAATGAAAGCTTTGTAAATTTTCCTTTCCCCTCCTCAGTTTGAAAGAGAAAAAGAGAGACACCTTAGACCCTGGGATGTTAGAAGGAGGAATTCTAGGTGGGAGGGGGACAAGGAGTGGCTTTACCTGGACTTTTTCCATGTTAGCCACAAACTAAACCAATATTCTCCTCCAAGAAAGACTGTATTTTAGGAGGATGCCAGAACAAAGTCAAGAGACCTGCTTCAGATCAGAAAAGACAGAAGTGGAGTGAACAGAGAAAAAGTTAGGGGGTTTGTAGTGGTGCCCCTGTCCTCAAAGGAAAGAGAAGAGAAGAGGATCTCTGTTCTTAGACCCCTGGCCCCAGGGGAAAAATGAAAAAATAGGGGGAACTGTGGTCCCAAAAAATAAAAAACTAAACTGTTGTTTTCTCCCCTCTTGGCAGGGCATCCTTAAAAAGAAAAAAATCCTAAAAGCAGTCTGTCCATCCATGCATTGGTGGTAAAAACACTGTGCATGGAAAGGAAAAGGTTCACCATAGCAAACTTTTCTCCGGGCGGTGCCATGTGTGACATGGAAACACAGGATGTAAAGCTATGTTTTCTTAGGGGGGGTCTGTGGCACAGGAGAGACTCCTGTCGCCCTCAAAAAGCTGAATATCGATTGTCTGGAGGGTGGAAACCTGATTGGGGTCCAGATTGTGTCTCACTGTAGTTTGTTAGAGTTAAGTAGTAGAAAGAGAAATGCTTTGCAAGGTTTTAATTTGATCTTTGTGTGGTTTTTTTCCTTTTTTTTTTCCTTTTTTTTCCTTTTTTTTTCCTTTTGTAGTAGTAGCTTAATAAAGTTTTTTTTCTGTTATTAAGCTTAAACCTGCTTTACTCTGTTCTAAATTCCACTTCACAGCATTCAAGGAAGAAATCACATTTTCATGGGGGCACTAGCATTGTGCCAGTGTCAAACCATAACAACCTGCTTCAGCAGCTGAGAAAAAGACAAGAGTGGAGTGAATAGAGAAGAGCTGAGGAGGGTTGTGGTGATGCCCCCTGTCTTCAGAGAAGAAGAAGAGAAGATCTCTGTTCTTGGACCCTCAGCCCCAGGGGGAAATGGAGCGCGACTGCGATCCCAAAAATGAAAAACAGAACTGTTGGTTGTTTTTTTTTTTTTTCCCTCTTGGCAAAGCATCCTTGAAAAGAAAAATCCTAAGAGCAGTCTGACCATGGAGCAGTCTGTCCATGCATGGTGGTGAGAGCACTGGGACATGGAAAGGAGAGTGTCACACTGGCAGATTCTCTCTGGGTGGTGCCATGTGTGACATGGAAACACAAGAGGTGGCAGCTGTGTTTCTTGGGGGTCTATGGCACAGGAGAGACTCCTCTTCCCTTGATGGACTGAGTATTGATCCTCTGAAGGGTGGGAACCTGATTGGGGGTCCAAGTTGTGTCTCACTGTGGTTTGTTGGAACTGGGGGGAGCGAAAAGCAGTGTTTTGGAAGGTTTTAATTTTGGATTTAATTTTTCTTTTCTTGCTTTTTTCATTTTATAGTAGTAGTAGATAATAAAGTTTCTCCTTTGTTATTGAGCTTGGCTCTACTCTGCTCTGTTCCTGATTGCATTTCACAGCAATCATTTGTGGGGTTGCATTTTCATGGGGACGCTAGCATTGTGCCAGTGTCAAACCAGGACACAGGG
The DNA here is from genome assembly GCF_050655825.1 of Lonchura striata. Classification (NCBI taxonomy): domain Eukaryota; kingdom Metazoa; phylum Chordata; class Aves; order Passeriformes; family Estrildidae; genus Lonchura; species Lonchura striata. The sequence goes on from NC_140738.1 coordinate 2,876,571, forward strand.
GCCACCTGACAGGTCCAGCTGACCTTGGAATGTTGATGGCTGCCTTTCATCAGCCCCTGGAGAACTGGGGCTCTGTGCTTTCCTTCCTATGGAAAAGAACCATCCATCTTTCCAGGTGCTCATGGCAAAAATGTATACTCCCCCTGAAAAATTCCCTATATGCAAGGGTTCTCCCAGGAAAAAGCTGCCAGGACAGACAGCTCTGGCTGGCCTTGGCCTCTGGTGGTCACCTCTCATCTCAGGGAAGACTTGAGGAAAATATTTGAACAGGTTTGGCAGCTGGAACATAAATGAGTCTCTCATCCTCTGAAAAATTCAGATGCTCTTCTGATAAAATGTGTATTTTTTTTCTCATTGTGCATTATGCATGAAATATAATTTTCAGCAAAAAAAATATTACTCTTATCACTCTCCCAGTGTTATCTGACACAAAACACCTCGTCTACATATGGATCCAGGTCATCTGTATAAACAAACACAATAAAGAATCCAGCAGGAATTATTTGTCTCTGCTCCCATCTGTCACATCTCCTCTGGAGCTGGAGGTGCAGCCCCAGCACTTGGGAGGGCTCAGGGGGCCACAGGCTCAGCTCCCACACAGAGAACTTGTGGACCTTGGATGATCTCCCTGCCCCTGCCTGCTCAGCCAGGCTGAGATGGACACTGATGGTTTCTGTGCCAGGCTCTCCCAGCCCAGCCCAGCTCCCTGCCAGCTCTGCCAGCTGCCCTGAGCTCTGGGCAGCACCAAGGGCCTCTCCCCAGCACAGCCCAGCCGGCGCTGGCCCCACAGCTCTGCTCAGCCCAGGCTGCTCTGGGCACTGCCCCACGGCCTCAGCCCCTGCCAAGGGCACAGCAGCAGCTGCAGCTCAGCCAGGACTCAGCCCCACCATGGGGGAAGGGGCTTGGCCAAGGCCAAAGGAGCTCCCTGGCTGCCCTGCTCCCCTCTGCCTGAGGTGCTGAGAGCTCTGCAGCCCCTCCTGCCATCCCATCTGCCCAGGCCAGCACAAGAGCCCCGGCCCTGGGGCCCTCCAGAGCTGCTCCTGCTCCAGGCCCAGGGCCCATCCCAGAGCTGGGGCAGCCACAAAGCTGTGCCCATTTCTGCTCATTGCTGCTCTGATGGGGATGGATCCTCAGCCAATTGGAGTCTGCTGATGAATTTTCCTACTCCAGAGGCCTCTTCTTTCTTGAGTCTTCAGTTCATGAATTCAGTGAGATAAGCTCATAAATATTTGTTCAAAATGCACGAAAAAGAAAAGGTCCTGGGAATATATTTAGTTTTCAATTCTTCTGTGGTTAATGAAACAGATTTCAGAAGTGTATTCAAAGTGAATATACTGTATTGAAAAAAATGCAGAGAGAGCAGTTTTGTCCTGATTTATTTTCCTGCTTATAAATTGGTATCAGCAATGTCCAATTGATATTGACCCCCAGCACCTTCTAATGCAGTCTGAACAGATATGAAAATCAAGATTCTTCATGTCTGACAATCAAAAACACTTTGTCCCAAATCCCTCCCCACTATATTCTGAGGCATTTCTGAGACCGACAGGAATCAAGGACTCTGAGAACAGAGGAAAATATTGTTATTCTGTGGTGCCCCATGGAACCAAGATCCCAGGTGACACAGAACGATCTTGTATCACCAGGGCTCCATTTTGACACTGCAGCACCAAGGAATTCCTTGTGGCACTCTGAGGCCATTGTGACCCTGCAGGGCCTTGTGGAACCATGCAGAGCTTTGTGACAGAGCAGGACCTCGTGTCATGATGGGGTCATTGTGACCCTGCAGGGCTCCATGGAACCAAGGGCCCTGAGCTGCCCCTCAGGAACTCACGGAATGAAGGAAACATGTTTGACACCGTGGTGGCCCTTGGGACCAAGAGGCCATTGTGACACTGTGGGACCAAGGAGAGCATTGCTGCCCTGCCAGACCTCATGGAATCAAGGATCCACTGTGACACTGCAGGGCCCTGGGGGGCCACGGTGACATTGTGACACTGCAGGGCCCAAGGATCCAAGGGACTCTGTGACACCAAGGGGTCCCATGGAACCAAAGGGACATTGTGACACTGGGAGGCTTCATGGAATCATGGACACCATTGGGACACTCTGAGGCTTCATGGAGCCGTGGTGACAGCAATCTGGCTGGGAGTGTTGATCTGCTGGAGGGTAGGAGGGCTCTGCACAGGGCCCTGGACAGGCTGGATCCAGGGCCTAAATCCAACAAGGTGAGGTTTAACAAGTCCAAGTGCCGGGTCCTGCACTTTGGCCACAACAACCCCTGCAGCGCTACAGGCTGGGGACAGAGGGGCTGGACAGCAGCCAGGCAGAAAGGGACCTGCAGGGACTGATGGACAGCAGGCTGGACATGAGCCAGCAGAGTGCCCAGGTGGCCAAGAAGGCCAATGGCTCCTGGCCTGGGTCAGGAATGGTGTGGCCAGCAGGAGCAGGGCAGTGATTCTTCTCCTGTGCTTGGCACTGGTTGGGCAGCACCTCGAGTGCTGTGTCCAGTTCTGGGCCCTCCAATTTAGGAAGGACATGGAGGGGCTGGAGCATGCGCAAAGAAGAGCAACAAGCTGGTGATAGGTCTGGAATACAAGTCCTGTGAGGAGAGGCTGATGTTGATCCTGGAGAAGAGGAGGTTCAGAGGAGACAAGGAGGTGTCAGGGCACAGGTGGGACTTGATGATCTCCAAGGTCTTTTCCAACCTTGCTGATGCTGGGATTCTCTGAAACCACCCTTGGAGCAGTTGCAGGAGGAGCCCTGGGCCTCCTCTTCAGAAGCTCCAGCAGCCCAGGTCCCTCAGCTTCTCCTCACAGCCCCAAAGCCCATCCTGTCAGTCCTGCAGAGCCTCTGCAGCTCCTCCTCACTTCCCAGAACAGGGAGCCCCACAGCCAGACACAGCAGCCCAGATGTGCCCCCGTGGCCTGGGGTGCCTCTGGCAAGGGAGCAGCACCAGGTACTGCAGGAGCCTGCAGACAATTCCTGCAGCACTTGTGGAAGGATGTGGATGGATGATTCTGCTCCCCAAGGGATGTTCCCAAGGTGCCAAGTCAGGAACTACAATGAGGAGTGGGGCCAGAGAGGAAAGGGCAAACAGGGATGGGCTGTATGCAGGGGAGGGAACAAGGATGGGCAAGAGGAAGAAATTTGTATCAGGAAGAATAAAGAAAGCAAAGGTGAAGCCAAGGAAATGCTCAGGGCAGTTTGGGGGTGGCTGCCAGGCAGCCCTGGCTTTGAGCAGCAGCGTCTGCAGTGGGACAGGAAACTCCCAGCTGATGGGAACAAACTTCCTGGCTGACTGCAGAGGCCAGGACAAAGCTGAGTGGTTTCCCTGGCATCCCCCAGCCCTTCCTGGCTTCAGGGGCTGATGGCATTTGTGCTGCCTCAGGTTCATGTCCCCACAGCACCAGCATGGGGGTGCTCCTGCCTGCTGTGTGCAATGCAAACAGGGGCTGCTGAGCCAGTGCTGCTGTGTCTGTGCCTGCAAGGATGCGGCACCTCTGTGAGCTGGGGGAGAGGCCAGGGCTGCAGAGGGGGGATGTTGTTGGCAGCTCCATGAGGATGCTCTGGGACGCTGCCCTGGGCTGTGCAGTGCACTGGGGATGGATCAGCCCCTGCTCTGCTGCTCCTTCCCGTCTCCCCCAGGGCCCTTGCAGAGCACCAGCCATGCTGTTTGCCCCCAGCCTGCCCACGGCCAGCCTGGGGCTGCTCACGGGGGTTTTCTGTGCTGAGCATTGGCCTGGCCGTGTTCTTGAGAGAGCCTGGGCAAGGAGCCTGGAGCCCCCAGGCCTGGCCTGAGGCGTCAGCGCTGCCCCAGCAGTGCCCATGGCCTGTCCCTGCTGCAGCCCCGGCACTGCCACCCCCAGGACTGTGCCCGGCCCCGAGAGCACTCAGGCCCTGCAGCAACACCAGGGCCACCAGGGCAGCGGGGCAGGGCCACGGGAGCAGCACTGGCAGCACCAAGTGCTGCTGCTCCTGGGCACAGCTGCTGTGCCAGCCCTGATCTGCCCCAGCTCTGCACACAGACATTGCTGCTGCAGCTCCAGAGAAGGCAACAAAAGGGCATCTCTGCAGAAAACTGTGCTGGGAGAGTCTTTAGTTCCTTGAAAGCCACCAAGAACACAGCACCTCATTGACACAGTCTGTGGGCACAGGGAACATGGAGGGAAACAAAATGAGAAATGGAATAAGGAATGACATTTATTGTGGACACTTCGCAAAAAGTTAAACAAAGAAAAAGAAGCTCCAAAATTGAACGAACAAGAAGTATCTAAGATGACTTTTATTACATGTGATTGGAGAATTTTTTCAGCAGTTTAATGTTCCTGAAAGCATCCAGTCATCAGTCTCCTCACTGCAGCCTTGAGCTCCTGATTCCTCAGGCTGTAGATGAGGGGGTTCAGGGCTGGAGGCACCACCGAGTACAGAACTGACAGGGCCAGATCCACGGATGGGGAAGACATTGAGGGGGGCTTCAGGTAGGCACCTGTGCCAGTGCTGATGAACAGGGAGACCACGGCCAGGTGAGGGAGACAGGTGGAAAAGGCTTTGTGCCGTCCCTGCTCAGAGGGGATCCTCAGCACAGCCCTGAAAATCTGCACATAAGAGAAAACAATGAACACAAAACATCCGAGTCCTAAACTCACACTAACTGCAATGAGCCCAAGTTCCCTGAGATAGGATTTGGAGCAGGAGAGCTTGAGGATCTCTGGGATTTCACAGAAGAACTGGCCCAGGGCATTGCCATGGCACAAGGGCAGGGAAAATGTATTGGCTGTGTGCAGCAGAGCATTGAGAAAGGCACTGGCCCAGGCAGCTGCTGCCATGTGGGCACAAGCTCTGCTGCCCAGGAGGGTCCCGTAGTGCAGGGGTTTGCAGATGGACACGTAGCGGTCGTAGCACATGATGGTCAGGAGGCAAAACCCTCCTGAGATGAAGAAGGCAAAAAAAAATAGTTGGGCAGCACATCCTGAGTAGGAGATGTTCCTGGTGTCCCAGAGGGAATTGTGCATGGCTTTGGGGACAGTGGTGCAGATGGAGCCCAGGTCGCTGAGGGCCAGGTTGAGCAGGAAGAAGAACATGGGCGTGTGCAGGTGGTGGCCGCAGGCTACGGCGCTGATGATGAGGCCGTTGCCCAGGAGGGCAGCCAGGGAGATGCCCAGGAAGAGGCAGAAGTGCAGGAGCTGCAGCTGCCGCATGTCTGCCAGTGCCAGCAGGAGGAAGTGGCTGATGGAGCTGCTGTTGGACATTTGCTGTGGCTGCACATGGGCACCTGTTCATGGAGAAAGGACAGGGACAAGTCAGGAGAGGCTGCTTGGAGCCAAACCTGGGCCATTCCCTGCAGCCTGTTCTGCTGGGACTCACCCACCCTTGTTCCTGCTCTGGGAAAACCTTCACCCAGGTCCCTGCCTGAGCTCCAGTTGTGCTGGCTGAGTGTGCCAGGAGCAGACAGGGCAGTGCATGGGGGCTCATGAGGAGCCATCCCTGCCCCGCTGCCCTGGGTTTGTGGCCATTTGGCAGAGGGACAAGCCTGGATATTCAGGAGTTGTCAGGGGAATCACTCCTACTGCAGAAAACCTTGGTACCATCTGCACTCCCAGGTCTAAGGAATGGCAGGAGTTGGTTTAAGGATTTTTTTCCTACCCACCCACCATTCCTGGCTCTCTGAGGTCAGAAATCCCCAGAATTCCTGCTGCACTCAGAGTTTGCTACTGAGAGATGTGAGAGGCAAAGGATTTCCTGTGGCTCAGGGAAGGTGAGGGGCTGGATGGGTTTGTTCCCCCAGCACTGCTCTGTTCAGCCCCTCTCCTTCCCTGAGCATCTCCCTGGGCCTGGATATCCCCCCCGAGAGGTGCCTTGTCCCTGCCAGCGCTCACAGAGCCCATCCCACCCTGTGTGCCCTCGGCCCGGCCCTACAGAAACCTGCCTGTGTGCAGGGCCCTGGCTGGGTCAGGCTCTGTGTGCAGCTGGGCAAGGGCAGCTCAGGAGAGCCCTGCTGGGCCCTGCAGAGGTGATGCTGCTGCTGCCCAGGGCTGAGGAGTGGCTGAAGGCCCTTTGGGAGGCTCCCAGCAGAGACACTGACCACCCAAAGTCACAGTTCTGGAGTCTCTGTAAATGTTCAAACATTCCTTTGATGATCCCATGTGTCCCTTTCAACTCAGAATGTTCTGTCACTCAGGGATTACAATTCCTGTTCTGCTTCTCTCATCCCCCTGTTGTCTATAATTAAAGGAGAAAAAAGCCCTTGCAACAGTGTTAGAACAGTAAAGTAAAAACCAGACCTTTATTGGAACTTCCAGGTGTCCCAGTGGGGATGAGGCACACCTGGCCCCTGATTTCAACAATTAATTAAGATTGATTAAGTAGGATAGTTTACAAGGACATTCTAAAGAATATTCACTTGTCCCAGTTACACACCCCTGGCTCAAGCCTTTGGAGTAGGTCCAAGGACATTTTTCCCCCAGGTTTCATTATCACTGCTGGCATACAAAAAACAAAATGTTCTTCTTGTAGGTCCTCATCCTGTTGAAAAGACTATATAATATTCAAAAATGCATTTATACAGTCAGGTTATTTTTCTAAATTCTAAGAGAAAACATAAAGAAATGTACTAGAATTAATTAAATATTATAGATATAGAGGTATATAATAACACTTTAATAGTGTTCAGTAAGAGTTTAAGAGAGCTAATCAAGAGTTTAATAGAAAAAATAAAGGATTATGGTTTTCTAAGTATATAAGTATAATCCTAGGCTTACCTTCTTTGGGAAGTGTCCTCCGGAGCTGCGCCCAGGCAGGTCTGGAGCTGGGAGCAGCCCTGCCCCAGCCAGCCCCTCTCAGCAGCAGCACCTGCCCTGCTCAGGGTGGCTCCTTCCCCCCACAGCTCCTGGCCAGCGCTGGGAGCAGCTCCAGGGCCGGCTGAGAGCTGTCCCTGGCAGGCAGCAGAGTCCCTGGCCCAGCACAGCGCCCTGGGCTGCAGGACCCTGCTCTGCAGGACAGCCCTGGGCACCCCTGGCTGCTCTGCACAGGAGATGAGCAGAGAATGCACTCACAGGCTCTGTGGGCATTGGCATGTTCCAGCTTTAGCAGATCTCTGCAGGAGCTGCAGCTGCATTGTCCTGCAGCCAGAGGTTCCTGTGCCAAGGGCTGGCAGTGATTCTGCCCCAGGCACTTCTCAGCCCCTTCCCAGCCCTGACTGATTGAAGCTCTCTGTGCCTCTGTGCTGTGCCCAGGCTGGCTGCAGGCAGTGCCCCAGCCCTGCTGGGCTGGGAGAAGAGCTGCTCAGCAAGAGAATTGTGCTTTTGAAGCTCTGCTTGGTTACCAGGATCACCCTCTGTGCCAGGAGCCCGGCCCAGCTCAGCAGCACAGACACAGCACAAGGACTTTAATGACCCTCTGGGGCTTTGTGCTCAGGCCCTGAACATCAGGCCCTGAGAGGGAGCTGCAGAAAACTCTCCAGAGCTCCAAGTCAGAATCCAACTCCAAAGTTTCTGGGAGTTTTAATGGGTCCCACTGAGGGACACGACTGAGAAAGTGTCCCCAGGCCCCAGGCAGAGCAGAGAACTGGAGGCACTGATGCCAGGTGGGGACAAAGAGAAGCCGAGTCTTGGTGCCCTGGGGCACAGCAGGGTCTGTGCCACCAAGGGCTGTGAGGAGACACCTTGTCCTGAGGCCCTGGGGCCTCCTGGCACAGCCCCAGCCAGGCTGGGCACTGTCAGCCCCTGGTCCTGCCCTCAGCATCCCCCCCTAGCCCACATCCCAGTGGCCTCAAGGATCTGCTGGAAGGATTCCCTGGGGAGCCTTGGTCAGGAATGGCCCTGGGGGCTCCTTCATGCTCCCAGGGACTGCAGGTTTTTCAAAGGACTTAGGGTTTTGCTTTTGTCTTGCAGTCTCTGAGAGCTTTCTGCAATCCTGGCCTCCAATATTCTGCTGTAATTAGTCCCTGGAGAGGCTTTGTCAGGAACAACACTCAGTGGGGCCCATTAATGCTTCAAGGTACTTCATTTCTTTTAAGGTACTTGGTGTTTGCCTTTTGATACAGACTGTGAGAGGTTTGTGCAATCCTGGCCCCAATTATCTGCTTTAATGAGTCCCCTGAGAGCTTTGTACTGACACTCAGTGGGGCTCATGAATACATTGAGATTCTTAACTTTTCTAAGGTACTTTGTATTTTCCTTTCCACCTTGAGAGTTCTTTGTGCCATTTTCAGTCTCTGAGAGGTTTTTGTGCCATCCTGGCCTCCGGGTTTCTCCTCCAAGGACTCCATGAAGAGCCTGTGGTATAGATGGACCTTTGTGGTTCCCATTAATGCTTTAGACTCCAACCACTTTGGGGTTTTCCTCTGACTTTGACTCCAGGAAAGGTTTGTGCAATCTCCTCTCAGGCTCTGAGGTTCCAGGTCTCAGCTCCAAATGCACCACGGGGCTCATTAGGATCAAGCAAGTCCTGACAAACCATGGGTATGCCTCAATTTCTCTCTGCCCTCGTGCAGTTTGTCAGGAAGTTTCTGTAGTGGTTTTGGTTCACCATTTTGAGATTTCTTGGCCAATGCTTCAATGAGTGTGGTGGGTTCAGTGTTGGCTAATTACCAGTGCACTCACTAGAATATACTTACTCATTTCCTGCTGTGAAATAGGATTAGGGGAAAGGCAAAGTAGTCACAGAATTTTAAAAGGGTATAAATAAAATTGTATTAACAATAACTAAAGAACGAGTAATAAGAATTAGAACAAAACTTTCAGAACACTTCCTCTCTCCATACAACCTGACAATGTAAAGAGAAAAAACCTAGAATTTTCAGTCACTTTGCCACCTCTAAAATAGTCTTTCTTCAGTTCACTTCGGGAGAGAAGTTCTTCTTGTTAATGTTTTGGAGACTTCCCTACAAGAAAAGAGTTATCTCATGGCTTTTCATTTCCACAAATAGCAGCTGCCTGGAGAAATCTGCAATCGAGAAGTCCCTCCCATCTTTTCCCATCTTTTCCCACAGCTGTGCTTATGGGCCAGGCCGAGTTATGGGATATTAGTTTAAAGATGAGCTGTTTAAGAGCAAAGGTTCTCTTCATCTCTTCCTGAAATCATCTTCATCTCTGGGAACAGAGGTCTTTTTCTCTCTCTGAGGGCACAGGGTCTCATCACTGGTCTCCCTTTCTCTGTTCATGCCTCTCATGGGAGATCACAGCTACTTCAACATTTCCTTACTTTAGCATGGAGGCCTTTGCTGAAACAAGTCATTGCCCTATACTTTTCAATGCCTTACAGGGAAAAAGAGAGTCTGATATATCAATGACATCCTTCTCCATAGCTTAACCAGAATATTCCAGCCCCAAGATCAAGGCATCTCCTCATCCCTCCCATCTGGGACTCAACTTCCTCTTCCCTGCCCTCGGTGTGTCCATGCTGCTCCTCTGTGTGCCTGCCCTGTGTCCTTTTCTCTCACGGGAGGGAGGATGGCAGCACTGTCAGAGTCAATATCTCCCGGGGCTGCAGATGGTTCCGTGAGCCCGGCTGGGCTCGGTGCTTGCGGCCGGAGCTGTTTTGCCATGGAGGTTTCTGCAGCGGCTGCGCTGGGGCTGTGTCAGGCTGGGCCGCGCTGGGGCAGGGCCAGGATCTCAGCAGCCAGGCCAGAGCCCAGCAGCAGCACGGCCGGGGCCGATGGCTTCTCCTGCCCTGCCCGCCGGCTGCGGGCGAAGCCCAAGGGCGGCAGAGCCTTGGCCGAGCCGGCCCGGCCCGGGGCTGCTCCTGGGGCCCGGCGGATCCTGGCCGGGCCCGGGCTGGCGGCGGGGCAGGGCTCGGCAGGGCCAGATGTCAGCACCCGCAGCCACGGCCCGGCCTCGGCCCCGCGGCCTCCCCTGCCCTGCCCGGCAGCCGATGGCGCCTGGCGGCTCCCTGGGAAGGGGCCCGGCCCCACGGCAGGAGCCGCCCGGCCCCACGGCCGAGACGGGGCTGGGCCGGCCTCGGCACCTCTGTGGGGCCAGAAGGGAGAGAGACCCAGCCAGGCTTTCTCATCTGTAACTTGTGTCTGCACAGAGGCGTCTGCAGCTTCCTTAGTGCTTTAACAGACTGTCAGCTCTCAAAGCTAATTACTGATTGGTTTTTGTCAGACACAGAGGAAACTGCTAGCAGCTTCTCCCAGGACATCCCTTCCATGATGCAAAACCACCACAGCAGCACAGAGCACAGAGCTCCTTTGTCCATATGCAGTGGCTATGTGCCCAAGGGCTCAGAACCCCTCCTTGGGAGATCTCTGGGCCCTCTCCAAGGTGTTTTCAAATGAAAACATTCAGATCAGAGTCTAAGAAAATCACCAGATGACAGGGCCAGCATGACCTGTCTGTCCTGGCTACTTTTGTGTAGGAGCATCCTTGGATACACGGAAATTGGGAGGCCAAATTCTAATTTGGGCCATGGTCCCTGGACATGAAGGCCGGTTCTTTACCACAGGAATGAAGGAACAGTGTGCCAATGTTTCCTGGGGGAATGAGAGGTGACCACCAGAGGACAAGGACAGCCAGAGCTTGCAGGCTTCCAGGAGGCCCTGAGGTGTCACAATGCCCCCTTGGTGACATGAGGCCCTGAAGGGTAGGAATGGTCTCCATGGTTCCATCAGGCCCCACAGAGTCATAATGGTCTCTGGGTCCATGATGCCCCGCAGTGTCACCATGGCCCCTTGGTTCCATGGGCTCCAGTGGTGCCACAATGATCCCCTTGGTTCCATGAGGTGCCCACAGTGTCACAGTGATCTCCATGGGAAGGAAAGAACCGAGCCCCAGTGTGGCAGGGGCAGCCACCAGAGGCCAATGGGAGCCAAACTTGATGGTACTGGCAGATTTTGTCTGGGAGCAACCCTTGGATATAGGGAATTTTATAGGTGGAATCCAAATTTTAGACATGGACACTTGGAGGAGGATGGTTCTTTCCATAGGAAGGAAAGCACGGAACACCAGCGTTAGAGGGGCAGATGAAAGGCGGCCACCAGGGGCCAAGGGCAACCAGACCTCTCTTTCCTGGTAGCTTTTGTCTGAAAGCAACCCTTGGATATAGGGAATTTGGGAGTTGGAAGCCCAATTCCCGCAATTTCTGCATAGATAAGGACGGTTCTTTTTTCCATAGGGAGGAAAGCACTGTTGTGTTCTGCTGCAGCAAAAGGCACAACAACTGCCCCAGGCCCCAGAGTCTCAGACCTCAGGCAGACACCAATGACCAACAGGGAAAGGAAGGCAACAGGACAGGTCTTGCTTTAGAAAACTGAGGATTCTTCATTTTCCCAGGGACATACACAAGAAACGAGGTGGTAGGGTCAAGACTTTTATATTACAGGGTAGGGGTGGAGTTTAGGATCAAGGTCCAATATTAAGAGGAGCAGGAGACTGCAAAGTGGTGGATTGAGGAGGACAATCAATGGAAAAAACTACAGTGGGGACATTGCAGCACAATTTAAGCCAATAAGGTTACAGAAAAAGAAGAACATTCTGGGGCCATTCCTCATTTGATCAGATAGGGTAGAGTGTCTTTTCCCAGGCTTTCAAGGGCACACCCCACAGCGTGGAGGGGTGGAATCTTCTTTAAGTCACGCTCTCGCCGGATGCTGTGTCTGGGTAAAATTCCCACCTCATTGGGCAGGGGCACTCTACACCTTTGGTGCCATTATTTCTTTCTCCGGCTGTTTTATGCAATGAAATAAAACTCCAGCATCTGTGGAACCACCCTTCAATCCTTCCCAGGCTACTCCTGTTCTGTCCTCAGTCTGCACACAACTGAGCCCAGAGCCTGCAGCCTCTACCTGCTCGTTATGTGATGAAGCCTTCAAACCCCATCTTGGGAGATATTTGGGTCCTCCCCAAGGTCTGTGAAAATGGAAAAATAGTTATCAAAGTTATTTTCTCCCAAGTCTAGCAGTGACAGAACAATGGTAAATATCTCTAAACTGAATGAGAGTGGATTTAAATTTGTTAGAAGGAGGAAATATTTACAGTGATGAGAGTGGCACAAAATGGCAAATGTTTTTCCAGAGAAGTGGATTTCCCATCCCAGGAATGCTCAAAAATCAGGGCGTGTGTGCAACCTGACCCAGTGAAATCCCCTCCCCAAGGATGGAATTCCTGTTGTGTGGGTTCTCTGATGTGCTGGGTGCCCTCACAACACTTCTGGCCAAAATGTCTGCTGAGGGCAGCCAGGCTGCTGCAGGGCAGTGACCTCACAGCCATCACCATGGCAGCCCTGTCCCCTGGGCCTGGCTCTCCCCTTTCCTCTGCCCCTGCCTTGTCTCTGCTGGAATGAAGAGTTTTGTCATTAATATCTTGTCCCCAAGGTGCTGGGCCAATGGCTTCCCAGTCAGGCTCCTGAAGCAGAAGTGGCTTTTCAGAGCCCAGCCAGAAATGAGCCCTGAGGCAGCAGCTCTGCAGCGCTGGCCACCAGGCCGGGTTGCAAGGGAGGCTTCTGGCCATGCCCTGCAAGCAGCTGCTGCTGCCAAGGTGCCTTTGGTGCCTCGGGCTGTCCCTGGCACAGCTCCCAGCACGGCACTCTGCCCTTGTGCCCGAGGCCTTCCCTGTGCTGGGGCTGGCCTGGGGCTGTTCCTGCAGCGGGACCTGCCCTGCTCCTGGCACAGGAAAGGCAGTTCCTGCTGGAGCAGGAGGCTCTGCCTGCAATGGGCTCAAACCACTCCAGCAAGGCCCTGCTGACTTCAAAATTGCTTCCTAGAGCAGAATATCCTATAGGTGTTATAGATTCTGGACTGTGGAGTAAATAACTCTGGTTAAGAGCTTATTGTCTAATCATTATCAGATTGTATTTATATAAATATATCTGGTATTCCATCATTAATCCTGTGGGACAAATTGCATTGACAGATTGTTCAATTCTACCTGTCCAATCGTTTATACATAAACCTTTGACAAATTCCGGGGCCAGGATTGGATCCAGTCACTCCCAGTCTCCTCTCTTAAAAGGAATTTTAGAAGTCTGGGGGCTCTGCAGGGCTTTTAGAACCCATGGTGGCTGCTGTGTGTCTCCATCTCATGACTCAGCAGGAGTTTCTCCAATAATGAAATAAAGCTTTTGCCTGAAGCTCCCACTCTGCACATGACAGGAGTGTGTGTGACATCCTGGCTCTTTGGCAGCCTGAGGATGCCTGGGATGTCACTGTGGAGCCCCCGTGAGTGCCTGTGACAGATCGGTGCCTCTGCAGCCCAAGGTGCCCTGGGATGTCACCATGGAATGGCTGTGACTGCCTCTGACCACACGGCTCTTTGCCATCCCCAGAAACCCTTGGGAGGGCTCCATGGAGCCCCTGGCTCTGTGTGTGACATTCCAGCTCTTAAAGAGCCTGGAGACTCTTGGAAAGTCCCCATGGAACCCCTCTGAGGTCCAGTGACAAATCTCATCCTAAGGAGGCAACCATCACCAGGAAACCCTGTTGCTATGGTCAGTTTCCATGGCAACCATCCCCAGCCCCTGTTGCTATGGTCAGTTTCCATGGCAACCATCCCCAGCCCCTGTTGCTATGGTCAGTCCCTGGGCAGCTCCATGGAGACCCCATGCCAGGGGTGGTTGCCATGGACACCAGCTCAGGCCTGGAGCCCGTTGCCATGGCAACCATTGGCACTCCCATCCCCAGGGTCATGGGATCCCAGAACCACAGAATTGGCTGAGCTGGGAGGGACCCATCAGAATCCTCGAGTCCAGCTGCTGGCCCTGCACAGGACACCCCAACACTGCCAGCCTGGGCCTGGCAGCGCTGTCCAAACGCTGCTGGAGCTCAGAGAGCCCTGGAGCTGTGACCCTTCCCTGGGGAGCCTGGGCAGTGCCCCAGCAGCCTCTGGACAAAAACCTTTTCCTGAGATCCAACCTAAGCCTGCCCCGACTCAGCTGCAGCCGCTCCCTCCACTCCTGTCCCTGGGCACCAGAGTGAAGAGGTTCCCTCAGCCCCAGCCAGGGACCCGCTCCCAAGGCTGCTGCCATGGCCACCAGGGCTGGCACCAGCTGGGATGCTCGGTTTCCACAGGCCGGGGTTCAGGAATGGCATTTCTCAATTTCCTGCTCCCACTCAAACCCTGCAGGCACTCATTGCCCTCCCACCTTCCATTGAAGGAAAAAAGGGAAAGATCTCAGGCTGGGATAAGAACAATTTACTGGGAACAGCAACAAGATAAGGAACAAAGAGAAACAGAAAAAATATTAACAACAGAAGGGATAAGAAAAACCAGTTACAGGGAAAACTACATCACCATCAATTGTATCTTTTTGGCCATGTGTTTCCTTCTGCATGGAAAGGACACCCTTCTCCTCAGGTAAAGACAGAGAGAGAGTCCCTTTCCTGCCCCGGTAATGACCTGAGGTGGGACTGAATGTAGTGACAGGGCCATGGCCAGACCCTCATGTCCTTCAATCCCATATCAGGCCATTGGTAGGGGCAAGAAAAGGGACAGGTGTGTTCCCAGCATGGATCACAGGGAACATGGATCACCAGGGCTCTTCCCAACAGGGTCCTCCAATGGTGGATGAAACTGGATCAGTGCACAAAGCTCTTCCTGCAGCTGGGGAATTTTCAGGGCTTCCCTTAGCGGTGGCTCCGTTGGTGTTTGGTCAAGTGAGAGCTCTGGGTGAAGCTCTTCCCACACTGGGGACACACGTAGGACCTCTCCCTGGTGTGGATGCGCCAGTGCCTGACAAGGTGGCAGTTGTGCTTGAAGCCCTTGCCACAGTCGGGGCAGAGGAAACGCCTCTCCTCGGTGTGAATCCACTCATGCCGGAGGAGATGGGAGCTGCTCTGAAACCTCTTCCCACAAGTGGGGCACATGTAGGGCCTCTCCCCAGTGTGGATGCGCTGGTGTGTGACGAGGGTGGAGTTGTGTTTGAAGCCCTTCCTGCAGTCAGGGCAGCGGAAGGGCCTCTCATCCTTGTGAATCCGCTGATGTACAAGGAGATTGCAGCTATTGTGAAACCTCTTCTGACACTCGGGACACTCGTAGGGACTCTCCCCAGTGTGGATGCGTTGGTGGATGATGAGGTCGGAGCTCTGTCTGAAGCCCTTCCCACACTCCCCACACTTGTAGGGCCTCACCCCAGTGTGGATGTGTAAGTGGCTGACAAGATGGGATTTGCAGCTGAAGCCCTTCCCACACTCCCCACACTCGTAGGCCCATTCCCCGGTGTGGATCATCAGGTGTCGTTTCAGATTGTTGCTCTTCCTGAAGCTCTTCCCACACTCCAAACACTTGTAGGGCTTCTCCCCATCAGGAAGCTTCTCAGGGACCACCAGCTCAGAGCTCTGGCTGAAGCTCTGCCCACCTTCCAGGCCCAGAGTGGGTCTTTCCTCCTCAGAGCATCCTGGGCTGGCCTTGCAGCCCTTCCTCCTCTGGGATCTCCAGGGCTTTTCCTCCCCGTTGGATTCCTGCGATGTGGAGTTGCTCAAAACAGCTTCTTCCATGAGGTTCTGCTGCAGGGATTTGTCTTTCCTGGTCTCCACGATCAGCTCTTGCTCTGGGGGAGGAAGGACAAGGAGTAGATGGGATTTGCCTCAGTGCCAGAGGGAAGGGCAAGGAGATCCCCCCAGTGCGTCCCCGGCAGGAGGGCACCGGCAGCGGGGCTGTCCTGCAGCTGGGGGCCAGGCTGGGCTGGGAGATGGAGCAGGAGAGAGGGGGAAAGGGGCACTGACTTCCTCCTCACCTGCCTTGGTGTCCCAGGGCATCTTCCTCTTCCTCACAACCTTCTTCTCCATCTGGCGAATATTTGGGTACGGGAAATCCTGTTTTGGGAGGAAAACAAGGGATGAGCACAGTGAGTTTTGTACTGGCTTCAAAGCAAACCAGGGAGAGAGTCTAAGCCAGAATGACAATTGAATAAGAAAATTAAGATCAAGGCAATGATACAGAAACACTGGCTTAATCTGACAGAGTCAGGATATAACCTGACACCTCGTTGCTCAGGGTGGTGGTAGCAGTCTGATTAAATGGTGGCTGCAGTCCAGCTGGAGTGATGAACGTGATTCTGTCAAAGTGGCGATCCTGTAGAAGGGTCTGGTCTTCCTCTGAAGATCCAGTGGTGCTTATGGAGCTCTTGTCCTCTGGGAATGCAGTAGGCAAGGTGGTCGTGGTGTTGCAAGGGTGAGATTATATCCAGGCAGGAATGCTTGGTTCCTCCCCCTGGGCGGAGCATCCCACAATGGGATGATGTAATTTTATCAGTGCTGCAGTGACACTCAATGGCCCATTAACAGAAGATGGCCCCTGGAGGACGTTATCAGGGCTGAGCCATGGAAGAGATAAAGAACACTGCCCCACCTGTTGATAACAGTTTATGGAGATGGTGACTGAAAACACTTTTGGTTACATCTGACACTGTAACCTGAAACAGTGAGGCAATCCCTGCTCGAGGTGGGGGGTGAACACCACCCCCCTTACCCAAACTGGCTCAGGTGTAAAACCCCCACCCTGGGAAGGCCACGCACACAGGGGACAATGTCACACTTGCCCCACCCCAGGGGAGACCTCTGTCCCTGTCACTCCCTTGCTCTCTCCCCTTTTCTCTTTCTTTGCATCTCTCTCTACCTCACATTTACTGTTCAATAAAATCCACTTTGGATTTGGTCTTGTTAGCACCTTAATTGGGGCAGAGGCATCTCTCTAACAATTTTATTATCCAGATTGCAACATTATTTTACACAGTGAGTTCAGGGCTCTGTTGTCTGACCCCAGGTGCCTTTGACAACAGCATGTTTCTCTCCTCTGAGGAGTTTGTGGCTCTTTCTGGAGGATCTCTTGGAAGCTTGGATGCAGCTTCCTCTGAGTGACTTTTGGGAGAACTTACGAGGAAAATGGCTCTTGTGGGTGGCCAGTGTAAAGAAAATATTTTGTTTTCCTTCTTTGAAAATTCTGTTAAAATCACTGGAGGAAAGGGACCAAATGATACCAGCAAGACTGACAAGGATCATTCACCCCAAAGTGAGGAACACAAGGCTACTTAAATCCTACAAGAAGCCCAGCTCAAGTAGGTAATTTCCCAAATAACTCCTGAATTCACGGGCTTTGGGGGGAAAAGCATTATTTTCTTGGTCCCTGTCACCTTTGTGATAGCTATACAGAGCTTTCCCTTCCTTTTAATAATCTGTATTGGGCCAAATTTCCATGGTTTTTTTTGTTTGTTTGTTTGTTTGGTTTTGTTTTTTTTTTTTTTTTTTTTTTTTTTTTTTTTTTTTTTTTGGAACCTGCCAGCATCTGAGCTGGAGCTGTGCTGGAACTCATGAAATTTAGAATTGCCAGAGAATTGCTTCTGTTGTTGGTCTATTCATGTTTGGGATTTATTTGTGTTTCCATCAGAAATGACTTGTGGAAAGAGCAAATCTTCCTCAAGGCATTTTATGGAGGGTTAACTTTGATTTCTGCTGAGTTTGTTTTGTCCAGTGTCCAGGGGATGCTCAAGGGGTCTCTGGTGTTGGTTTGGCCCTAATTTTCTTCTGATTTGTCTTTATCACTTAAAAACACCTGAAAAATGACTAAAAAGAGTATTGACCAGAGATGTCAGAAGTCCCACCATTTTAGAGGTATTTGAGGTGGAATTTACTGTTTGGGAACATATTCTGGAGGATTTGTGGGTTCTTGGGGGATATCTGGTAGTATTCTCCATATCTTTGCACTCCAAAACCCAAAGTGGATTTGTCTGTCACCTCAAAGTGACTCAATCCTACCTCAAAATGGCTGGTTCTCACCTCAGTCCCATGCTAAAATTGCTCAATTCCTCAGCCTCCAGGATGAGATGGGGTTGGAAGGTGATCGGGCAAAGTGAGATCCAAATTTGAGGTTGTGGGATCAGAATTGTGTGGGGCTGGGTGGGTGTGATTTATTTTCATAATAAATAAAACTATCAGAATTACTGATTTCTGTCCCATTCATTTTCTGTCAGTTCTGATTTGATTTTCAGAGCGCCGCCTTCTCAGCTGATTTTGTTTGTGTCCTCCTGTCCCAGACTGAAAAGCAAGATGTGTTCTATTTGCCATCTGTATGGCAGTTGTCCTGTGTTAAGTGGGCAGTTTTTCCTTATCTCTTCCACAGTCAATCCTCCCTCAGGACAGACATTTGCTGATAATGGGCTATTGAATGTCACTGCATGACTGATTAGAAATGTGGAGAGTTTTGTGGATGAATGGCTTCGTGAGAAAGGACATGACTACGTGCAGTTAGTGAAGCAGTAGCTGAAAATTGCACAGTGCAGCAATAGCAGATGTAGCAATAATATCTTATGTCCTTGGGTAAGCTGGTTCCCAACAGTAGAATGGTCAGCAAAAAGATAAATGTAAGGGAAAACCAAGCAAGCTCAGACAGCTCCAAAGGCGGGGTTGACCTGTTTTTAATACACCGATGATGAGCCTAAGTTTTGCAATATGCATGAGCTTCATTATAACGGGTATAAATGTACATGTGTGCTTGAAATAAACTGAGACTTGTTGACATTATAGAATGGACTAGTCTCACGTCATTATTTACACAGGGAACGCATAAGAAAGGGGCAGGGTAATGGGGGAAAGAAGGGAAAATTACAAACCCCTGCACTCCTCCTCGTCCTCATCCTCCATTTACTCGTCCTCCTATTCCTCCTCCTCCTCATCCTCGTCCTCCTTGTCCTCCTTGTCATCCTAGTCCTCCCCCTCCTCCTCCAGCTCCTTGTCCTGCTCATCCTTATCCTCCTCCTCCTCAATGTCCCCCTACACATCCTCATTCTCATCCTCTTTATCCTCCTATTCCTCCTCCTCCTCCTCGTCTTCCTCGTCCTCCTCCTCCTTGTCCTCCTTGTCCTCCTCATCCTTGTCCTTTTCCTCATCCTTGTCCTCCTCCTCATCCTCCTCCTCCTTATCCTCCGCATCCTTATCCTCCTCATCCTCCTCATTGTCCACCTCATCCTCATTCTCCTCCTTCTCCTCCTCCTCATCTTCCTCCTGTTCCTCCTCCTCATCCTCCCGATCCTGCTCATCCTCATCCTCCTCGTCCTTCTCCTCCTGGTCCTCCTCATACTTGTCCTCCTCCTCTTTATTCTCCTCCTTGTCCTCCTCCTCCTCCTGTTCATCTTCTTTCTCCTCCTCCTCCTCTTCCTCGTCCTCATTGTCCTCTGCATCTTCATACTTTTCCTCATCCTCATCCTTCTCCTACTCGTCCTCGTCCTCATCCTTCTTCTCCTCCTCCTCCTCCTCGTTGTCCACCTCCTCCTCAACCTCATAATCCTCCATGTCCTGGTCCTCTCTCTTCCTCCTTCTATTCCTCCTCTTCATGCTTCTCTGCCTCCTCCTCTTCCTTGTTCTCCTCCTCCTCCCCATCTTCCTTATACTTGCCCTAGTCCTTGTCGTCCTCCTCCTCCTCTTCCTCCTCCTCCTCCTCCCCTTTCTCCTTCCCATCCTCATCCTCCTTGTCATTGTCCTCCTCCTCATCCTCCTCATCATCGTCGTTCTTCTCTTCCGCCTCCTCCTCCTCCACGTCCTCCTCCTCCTCCTCCTCCTCGTCCTCCTCCTCCTCCTCGTCCTCCTCCTCGTTCTTGTCCTCCTCCTCCTCATCCTCCTCGTCCTCCTCCTCCTCCTCGTCCTCCTCCTCCTCATCCTCGTCCTCCTCTTCCTCCTCCTCATCCTCCTCCTCCTCATCCTCATCCTCCTCGTCCTCTTCCTCATCCTCGTCCTCCACGTCCTCCTCGTCCTCATCCTCCTCCTCGTCCTCCTCCTCCTCGTCCTCGTCCTCTTTTTCCTCCTCTTCGTCCTCCTCCTCCTCATCCTCGTCCTCCTCGTCCTCATCCTCGTCCTTCTCCTCCTCGTCCTCCTCGTCCTCCTCCTCCTC
Organism: Lonchura striata; assembly: GCF_050655825.1. NCBI lineage: Eukaryota > Metazoa > Chordata > Aves > Passeriformes > Estrildidae > Lonchura > Lonchura striata. Next base: position 2,896,385 of record NC_140738.1, read on the forward strand.
GTCCTCCTCCTCGTCCTCCTCGTCCTCGTCCTCCTCCTCGTCCTCCTCCTTGTCCTCCTCCTTCTCGTCCTCCTCCTCCTCCTCCTTCTGCTCCTCGTCCTCGTCCTCGTCCTCCTCCTCCTCGTCCTCCTCCTCCTGGTCTTCGTCCTCCTCCTCCTCGTCCTCGTCCTCCTCCTCCTCGTCCTCCACCTCCTCGTCTTCGTCCTCCTCCTCCTCCTCCTCCTCCTCGTCCTCCTCCTCCTCATCCTCCTCCTCCTCGTCCTCCTCCTTCTCGTCCTCGTCCTCCTCCTCCTCCTCCTCGTCCTCCTCCTCCTCCTCGTCCTCCTCCTCCTCCTACTCCTTGTCCTCCTCCTCCTCATGTTCCTCCTCCTCGTCCTCCTCATCCTCCTTATCCTCCTCCTCGTCCACCTCCTCCTTGTCCTCCTCCTCCTTGTCCTCCTCCTCCTCTTCTTCGTCGTCCTCCTCCTCCTCCTCATCCTCCTCCTCGTCCTCCTCCTCTTCGTCCTCCTCCTCGTCCTCCTCCTCCTCCTCGTCATCCTCCTCCTCCTCCTCGTCCTCCTCCTCGTCCTCCTCCTCCTCGTCCTCCTCCTCCTCTTTGTCCTCCCCCTCCTCCTCCTCGTCTTCCTCCTCCTCGTCCTCGTCCTCCTCCTCCTCGTCCTCCTCCTCCTCGTCATCGTCCTCCTCCTCATCCTCCTCATCCTCCTCCTCGTCCTCCTCCTCCTCCTCGTCCTCCTCCTCCTCGTCCTCCTCCTCCTCGTCCTCCTCCTCCTCATCCTCGTCGTCCTCCTCCTCCTCCTCCTCCTCCTCCTCCTCCTCCTCTTCTTCCTCCTCGTCCTCCTCCTCCTCCTCGTCCTCCTCCTCCTCGTCCTCCTCCTCCTCGTCCTCGTCCTCCTCGTCCTCGTCCTCCTCCTCCTCCTCCTCCTCCTCGTCCTCCTCCTCCTCGTCCTCCTCCTCCTCGTCCTCCTCCTTGTCCTCCTCATCCTCGTCCTCCTCCTTGTCATCGTCCTCCTCCTCCTCCTCCTCCTCCTCCTCCTCCTCCTCCTCCTCTTCCTCCTCTTCCTCCTCGTCCTCCTCCACTTCCTCCTCCTCCTCCTCCTCATCCTCCTCCTCCTCATC